>NW_004524599.1:19076175-19080432 GCF_000260255.1 Octodon degus
ATGAAATACTAATGTAAGGTCAAGATGAGAGAGAAATGACTGAGATGAATGTCTTTACTAAAATAACCAATAAATTTTGTCAAACTCAAAAAAAAAATAAAAAAATAAAATAAAATGCACACTGGATATCTTACCTAAACTTAAATTGTAGTAGGTTTGTTCCATAGTAACTTACTCAGATGACGATGATTATTTTAATGGCCTTTTCATAAAAACTGGTACTAACACAAGAATGCTATGTCTGAGAACTCACTGAGGAACTGCTAACTACTAATTTAAATAAACATATTTGAAGAACTCTGTACTGAAAAGATTCCTATATGTATGTCATGTATTATTCAAATTAAGAAACTTAACTAAGGGGGTAAAACTAGGACCAATGTGTGTTCTGCAGAAGTATTCAAATTGTGAATTTTTGGATTTCCCTGAAGACTATGTATACTAGGTGCCAAAAGAACAGGTAATATGGTCTGGGGGAAACAAGCATAGCTAAAACATTCTACTTAAAAGGCAAATTATATTATGACAACAAAAATAAAAGAAATCATATACATTCTGAAACCACTGCATAAATGGAATGTGTTTACAAGTTAGGGTAACAAGCAATTGCTTCACACTTAAATTAAATCATAAACAGCAAATCTATCAACATCAAGAAATTCAGTATTTTCTATCATAGACTATAAGAATCAAGTATGACACCTAAATATAAGTACGAAAAAAAGGAAATTAAAATGAGCTTCTAAGCAAGTATGGTCAATTGAGTACAGGCTTGTAGTAAGTTTCTCTGTCTGTGCAAGGGCAACATAAACAGAATGCATGGATGTAAAATGAGGATCAGACTTGTTCTTCATAACTCAAAAGAGGGTGGAGATACCCAAAACCTGCAAATTCATGGGCTTCAATCGCTGCCACACTGCCCTTGTCTTCTGGAGTGAGCCAGACAGGTTCTTTAGTAAACTCCAGATCAGAGTTTTCCAACCTGAATTCTCCAGAAATATTTGGCTTAAAAGGAGGTACCATCCACTTTTGCTCCATCAGGTCCCAGTCCACATTCTGAAAGAATGGGTAGTATTAAGTGTCCTTAAACCCTGTGTCACCATGACAATCCAGTCTCTCTTCTGGGTCCCTCTTCAGAAAAGCCTGAAGGACACTTGCAGCTTCTACAGACAAATAAGGTGATATGAGAACGGTGCTTTCTAAAATAAGCAGAGTGAGATGGGTGACTGCCCTTCTATGAGGGCTATCATGGTTCTCAGTGATGGGAAAGGGAGATTCTCGGACCATCATCTCATACAGGATCGCTCCAAGACTCCACCAATCCATGCTGAAATCATAATCTTCATCTCTGATTATCTCAGGAGCCAGGCAACTAGCTGTGCCACCCATCTCTGACCAAAAAAAAAAAAAAAAAAGGGAGATATAAAAGACCTTTTCATTGTGAAAAATAATATATTATATATATGTATATGCAAGATATATACAGCTATTTTCTCTTAGTTCATTGAGAAGAAAGGTTTGTACTAACAGTGTTTAGACAAGATATCATGTCTGCATCTTGTCCTCTGAATTACTACTATGAAGACAACAATATGCAATGTAGTAATTATTGTAACTGTCCTACTAATCTGTTCTGAAACTGTTTCATTGCTATTTTACCTTTTTCTCATTAAGATGAATAAAAATGTGACAAAGAAAACCAAGAAGGTAGTGCAAAATGCTACCCATTAAGAGTAGGCTGAGTGTGGTGGCTTCATTCTAGAGTGCGAGGCAGTGTTATATGGAACCAGTGTCCTATTGATAGGCATCTTTCCTGTGTTTTTATTTTCATAAGCACTTTATGTGAGTCCATATACATATGTATTTCCATAATTCTGAGCTTTTATAGGGTAAATATTTTATAGATAATATCTTTTAAGTATCTTGAAACATGCTGAATTTGTTCTTCAAAATATTTGCATTAATTTCCACTGCCCCAAGCAGTATCCAAGAGTCCTATTCCTCTGCACTCTTCATACAAGTTATGGCTGACAAAAATACATATTCTTTAATATATTGTAAGCTGTTATCAAATAATACAAAGAAGAGAGATGTCCCAGTGGAAAGATGGGTGGAGCCCTGAATATGCAATACAAGACAAATAATACAAGTGATATGTAATCTATAAGTATTTGGAGCAGGAAATGTTAACTGAGAAAAAAAGAACAACATAAAAAGTTAACTGGATTGTCATGAAACAAATGAAAAATAGAAGCAGCAAGAAAGCATTCTGTGCATTGAAAAATCAGAAAAGACCTTTAATAAGTGATGCTGGGCTGGGAAGGCATCTCTGTGGAATAAGCACTCGCCTGGCAAGCGCGAGGTCCTGAGTTCAATCCCCAGTTCCAAAAAAATTTTCTTAACTTTTTATTCCTGGTACAAGCACCACAATTTATAGGACAATATACCTGATGTACTGAAAAGAAAGAAAAAAACAAAGCTACACCAGATAAAAGACCTCGGGAATGTACAGCTGATTGACACTACATTGCATTAATCAATAGCTGCACTTTTGGAAACTGTGGCTATGACCGTCCTGAACCAGAAGGGTTTCCTGTTTAAGCTGCAGTAACTTTGCTGACTGTGGATCATCATTCCTTCCGTGGCAGATTTCTACAGTTCCTCCAATGCATTTGAGATGACTGTCTCATACTAACCTGCAGCTTTCCTGACAGCTCCTCACTATCTCCTGATAAGAACTGTCGCTCTTTCTGTTTTTCTTTAAACCTTCTGCTACCATACCCACCACTTCCACCATCAGATCCATAACCACCACCATAGAGACTGCCATAGCTTCTTCCATCAAAACTGTCCCCCTTAATGGGTTCAGAATTTGACTGTTGCTGTCCACTGTAATTTCCAAAATCCTTATAGTTCCCACCACCACCATAGTACCACCACCACCATTTCCTCCTTCCTTGTAGCCATCATGTCCTCCTCCACCACTGAATCCACCACTGTGGTTTCCATATCCTGGTCCACCACCACCATACCCTCCTGTGCTACTATAACCAGGACCACCAGCCTAGTTTCTATCATCACCTCCAAGTCCATTATATCCGCCATCACCTCCTCCATAACTACCTCTGCTGCCACCTCTTCCACCACTATAACCTTCTCTTCCATCAAAGTTTCCACCACAGCCAAAAGCCCCTCCACCACCTCCAAAGTTTCCTCCATGACACATAAAGTGGCCAGAACCACCTCTAGAGCCTCTCTGTGATCCAGCAGACTGCATCTCTTGTTTAGAAAGAGACTTTTCACTCCACAATTATGCCCATTAATAGTGTGGCGTTTCTGAACAAAAAATTTAATCAGTTGTTTCATGATCACCAAAAGTTACAAAAACAAATCCTCTCTTTTTTTTCACCCTGCCTGTCTTCCGTAACTTCTACGATTTCAATCCTGCCATATTTTTCAAAGTAGTCTCTCAAATTCTGTTCTTCTGTATCTTCTTTAAGACCACGAACAAAAATTTTGTTCACTGTTAGATGGACACCCGGCTTTGCTGAGTCAATCCTCTCTAGAAGCGGCTCTCTTTGGTCCCACTACACGCCCACCAACCTTGTGTGGTCCAGCACACACTGCTGCATCCATCTCTTCAAAACAAGAGTAAGTCACAAAGCCAAAGCATCTGGAGCACTTTGTTTGAGGACCTTTCATTACCACACAATCTGACTGTGTCCCATTTCTCAAACTGTCCTCTTAAACTATTACAAGTAGTTTCAAAACTCAGACCACTAATAAAAACCTTCCTCAGCTGCTCTGGTTCCTTTGGATCATGGCCCTGCATTTCGAGACCAGACTCACCTCCTCCAAGATATTCAGACAGATAGTGAGGTTAAGTTCAGCTGCCCACGTTACAGGGCAGTAATATCACTAAGCCTCTCCTCTGGAGGGTTAACAACTTAAGTTTGCAGACCAAAAATTAGAGAAAAAGAAAGGTGGCAAGGACAGCCAACATTTTGGCCCTAACCTTTCAAAGTCAGTGAGGACTCAAGACATAGGAGAACACGTATGTAACATCCTGTAACTCAGTTGTGTCCCAAATTTTTTGATCAGGAGATTATGGTACCACAGAGGAAAGTGATCGATGATGTAGAGTGTGCCTAAGGAGAGTCTTATGGAGAGAAAACATTCTCTCAGGCTTTCACAGAGAGCAAATTGGTCAAGCAATGGCTGTGACTCATCCACATGGCTGACACTGACAAAGGATCT
>NW_004524599.1:19080777-19091282 GCF_000260255.1 Octodon degus
GTCCAAAGGTTGTATGTGCTTGAGTTCAGCAAAATAACCCACTCGAGAGCAATAGTCCATAATAGCAGTGAGTTATCAGCACATCCGGCAATTGCATGTACAAAAATAGTTAGAATAGATATGCAGCTACTTTTTCTTAGCTCAATGAGAAGGAAACTTTGTACTAGTAGTGTTTAGACAAGATATCATGTCTATATCTTATACTATGAATAACCACTGTGAAGACAACAATATGCACTGCATTAATTATTGTAACTGTCCTACTACCCTGTTTTACAACTGTTTCATTGCTATTTCTTTCTCAATAAAATTTAATTTTAAGACAAATATTTTGGCTGCTCTTCATTTTGTGAAAATGAAGAAATGGAGCTCTTCTACTGTAATAGAGAGGGACATCTTGGATCAAGTTGCCCGGGAAACTGCGACCATTGCTATTTCACATAACTGAGGTGCAGGGAGTGATATCGCCTCAGAATTGCTTTGCAATGAGGGCTCTGTGTCCTCAGAAATTAATTTTCTCATTTAACACTGGCAACATCATTTAGGTTCCACAAGATTTCCATAAAGCTCAAAGGGTCAAGAAAAACTACAAATTGCAAAATTTCTTTTAAAAGTGTTCAGAAAAGGAAGCAAGGAAAAAGTTTTTTTCACAATGTGGAATTTTTAAGTTTTAGAATTGTATTTATACTTTTATATGTAAATTGATAACTAACTCAGGTTCTGTGCCTAGAGCTTTTATTGCAAACCAAGAACAAAAAATGGCACTTTCTAAAATGGTTATATTAATAATAGATTTCACAAAAGTGTATTTCACAGTAATAGGAATCAAGTAATCAAGGGTAAACCCTCATAAAATAGACCTAATTGGGGAGTGCATGTTGAAGGGTTTTTTTTCTTTTTTCTTTTCTTTTCTTTTTTTTTTTTTTTTTTTTTTTTTTTTTTTTGTGGAACTGGAGATTGAACTCAGGCCCTTGCACTTGCCAGGAACTGCTTATTCTACTGAGCCATCTCCCCTGCCCTGTTCAAGGTTTTTGAGCCCCATTTTTTCGGAATGGTCCGAGGTGAACTATGTAGAGTTGTAATAAAGAACCCAGACAAGCAGTGGGCACACTTGGAGCACGGTGACTGTCCTCCTGCCCAAGCTGGAAGTTCAGTGGCAGAATGCAGAATCCCCAGCCATGAGCATCGTTGCTGTGTCCCTGAGCCCAATGAACTCTAGCAGAAAGGGAAGTGGCTTATTCTGTGGCTGCGATCACTGTCTTTTTTGCTTCACATTCCACTGTAAAAATAATTAGGCCCAATTAACCCTGAACTAACTCCTGAGCCTAACAAGCACTGGGGAGGGTGAGAGAAAATCATTCATTAGGGACTGAGAGGCCCTGCAGATTTCCTTCTGCCTGACAGGAGACAGTTGTCCCAGAAGTAGTTTTGGTGTCACGTTATGATAGCCCGAGCTATACTATCCTGAAGGTACAAATAAGATCCAGGGAGCCCCACCTCACCAGAAGGCCCACAGCTGCCAAGGTGAGTGGACATTTGGGTTACTTCATTTACTCAAGTGTGCCGGGAAATTTTCCCTCCAAAGTGGATGTATTAGCCAGACTGGTCACCACCCATCCCTCCCTTAGGGCAGTTCTGGGTGCTTGTTCAGAGAGGGGAATGTCATAGGCAGCAAAGTTAGACAAAAGTAGCATAGAAAGTTGTGTAGGGCCTGGCCTATGGAGGAGCCAGCCCAGAAGACCAGATACCTTTTACAACTACTGGGAGACAGGCACTGCTAGTTTGGCCCAGATCTCAAGACCAAAGATAAAATAAATGCATCCACATCCCTCTTGTGTACAAAATTGTTCTTGACTAACCGGGTCTTTGGTGAAGAGCACCTAGGTAGCTAAGAAACTTCCCTTGGCTTCTGATCTTTAAAAGGCAAGAGTAGGTCAGTGAGATAACTCAGCAGACTAAACGCCTGTTTTGACAAGTGCAGGGACCAGGGTTGTATCAGTTGTCACTCAGGCAGTGCAGACCTTGGTCCCGAGGCATGCTGGGCTGGTAACTGAATTAAAGCATCGTAGCATAAGCCTGTAATTTCAGCACTGGGGTGGCTCTGAACAGGAAGATCACTAGTGGTCCGAGCTACAAGAGTCTGTACCAAATACATAAAATAAAAAAATAAGAGAGAGAGAGAGAGAGAGAGAGAGAGAGAGAGAGAGAGAGAGAGAGAGATCACAGGGCAGCATGAGAAGAGCCCAGTTCACAGGAGAAGGTCTCGGAAGCGCTGAGCGCCTGTCTTTCTGTGCAGAGTGAGATGGCACCAGCGATCTCTGGCTGCTGGCAGCGTCTGTTTGTTCGTGCCGGGAATCGGAAAGAGGCACGGCTCTTTCACATTTCAAAAAGTTTTGTTTCCTTTTACCTCGAATTTTATATGAAAGCTGCCTCTATCAATATCATTTCTTGTCTTAAAATTTAAAAATTTTGAGAAGTTTTTAAAGGACCTTTTCATATTTGATGCCAGTCCAAAGGTTGTATGTGCTTGAGTTCAGCAAAATAACCCACTCGAGAGCAATAGTCCATAATAGCAGTGAGTTATCAGCACATCCGGCAATTGCCGACGCTATGGACTTGAGCCTTTTACGGCTCAGCATATTAATATAACTTCATTTTTTCTATTTGTCGTTACACTAAAGGTTTGTACTAATATTGTTTAGATAAGATATCATGCCTTTATCTTGTCCTCTGAATAACTATGATGAAGACAACAATATGCAATGTAGCAATTATTGTAACTGTCCTACTAGCCTGTTCTGAAACTGTCTCACTGCTATTTTATCTTTTTTTTTCATTAAAATGAATAAAAAATGAAAAGTTAATTTCTGGTTCTGTTTTGCATTTCAAAATGAGCTCAATTTATGTTTTTTAATGTTATAAATTTCCTGTTTCCATTTCTGTTTAATTTTAGATTTGTATTTTTATATCCTTGCATAAATTTTCCACATGTATACATGCAATGTTATATTAGTGTTGTTTTTTATTTATAGCTTTTTGAGGTAGGATACTGCTGTGTAGCACAGGATGGACTTAAAGTTGCTGTGCTCCTCCTGCTTTAGCTTCCTGAGTGTTGGTTTTGTATGTATGAGCCATCATGCCTGGTCTTTTAATACATTTGTAAATTAATTTAATATTAGCCTGTTTCTCAGGAGAACTCATAAGAATGATTGAGCAGAAATATTATAGTTTTTCTTTAAAGAGCAGTGTAATAAGAAATTACTCACTTTAATTGCATCCTAGTGCTTTCAGTGAGTGGCAATAATCTCATTTTATATTTGGGAATATAGCCCAGGATAGACGTTCTTTTCTGAATGAATACTTTGGTGTGAGATCCAGGTGTCATTTAATGTCTATCTAAATCCAAGGATTAAATTTTAAAGTAGTTCACTATAGCTTTTCCCAAAACAGCCTGGAAAATGAATGCCTTCTCCCTTTTCTGATATTCTGACTTAGTGAAAAAGCAGGAGTCTTTAGTATGTGCCTCAAAACTGGTCCTAAATATCAATGAGAGTTGTGGAGTTTGAACAAAAAAAAAAGGGTTGGAAAAAAGGATAGCTCATATTCTGACACACACAAACAAAAAATTTACAGGAAAACTTTAAAGGCCTATCAGGATGTTGCCACGTATGGAGGTGCAATGGCTGCTAATAGATGACATTTTTTGACTCAAAACTGGATTACCTTTCCTGATTTATAGCCAAGGCTGCTGGATTAATGTTGTGATATTTTGTGTGGTGGTGTCTATTATCTCTGCTGCATTTTAAGGGAGAATAATCTTCTTTGCTGGGGACTGCTTGGAAGTAGTTGAATATCTTTTTCCAGGTTGAGGTCAGCAGGTGCCAAACCTCCAGGCAACTACTGGTTTGCGTGATTATTTCCTCAGAGACTTTAGGACAAAGAAATCTAAGTCAGACTTCAGATATTCCATGGCAAACATGAGTGTGAGCACACAGAAAACTAGTCTATATGCTGTGCCCTCACATGCAAATATGGATTATATCAACAACAGAATTAATTGTACTCTGAAGGAAATGTCCACGATTTGATATAAATTCTAAATAAGGAATTGGAGCTCTCAGATGCAAACACTAACTAAAGTTTCCATAATTTGCTAAGTTGGGTGAGCTACATGTAAAAGAGGCTGCAAATTTCAATAAAATATTTTTCCACTCATATTATGAAATCATGACCCTGTCTTTGAGGGATCTCTTTTTATGCCAATATTGTCTCAACCAACTTTGCTAAAAATGGTCAGATTGGGGTGCTTTATTCTTCAAAAGCCATCGCTGTAGGATAGCAAATGGCACCAAATTGTCCCCCTTCTCCTGGTCCTGTTTGGTGAAGGTTAGCGTGCGGAGAAGTGAGCCTGGCTACCTCGGGGGCTACGAGGTCTCTGCGGGAACTAGAACTCTGCTCAAGCCTGGTAGGAAACCATCCCGCGCTTGCTCTAGCACGCTGTCTCTGGTTCTGCCAATTATCATCTAATATGTTTAGGTAAGAAATTTTATCGTGGTGGGTTTTACCTGACTCAACTGTACTGTTTCGTTGCTCTGTAGACAGTGACACGCTTTGACTTCATCGTGAATGCTGGAAAATTGTTGGGTATTTATAATCCTTGAATCACAGAATCAGTTTGGGGTACAGAAAATGTAGAAGTAGAAAAATAAAGTTTAAAAAATCCCTGGAAAATGACCTGCTCCCCAAATTAGAAGCAGAAAGAAATGCTGACCAAAACAAGATACACCGTGGAAGCGAGAATGTGGCCACACATAACTCTAGCTGAGGATGCTGGAAAAACAGGATTCAGAAGTGTCTCAGGGGATTGCATAGTAGGCAACAGGTTAAGCTGGACCTGGAGATGTTGGAATTGGAGTATCAGAGCAGGACAGAATGAAAACAGGGAGAAGCTCTGTCAGGGGAAGTGGGCTCAATTAACGCTGAAGGAAACTGAATGTAGGTGGAATATAGAAATATTTGAGAAAGTAGATTAGTTGTCTAGTATGGAGGGAAATACAGCTTCTGGGATAAATTGATGGCTTCTGAGTTATCCCTCATGTTGACATTTGAGGCTGCATAGACTAATGCACATGTAGTAAAATAATATATCTTATTTACAAAAATGCACACTATTACATATAACAGGTCTGTCACTTATACTCAAAAAATTATTGTGTTATCAAATATTTTGTGCAGATACATGTGACAATTACTGATGCTTCCTTCAGAAAGGGGTTTGCTGAATCAACCTTTTCTGTTAGTGCTATAAGAAATGATTTTGAACCTTGTCAAGGGGACAGTCCTTGCCTTTCTTATTGGACTTGGCACTTCAGGGAACACCGTTATTTTTGTAAGTCATATACGCATGTATTGGGGCGCTGAGAAGAAAGCCACGCACCTTATTCTCATCCATTTGGCCTCCACAAGTATCATAATGCTTCTGTTTAAAGGCATTCCAAGGACAATAGCAGCTTTTGGAGTGAGACACTTCCTCGATGACACAGGCTGTAAGGTCGTGTGCTACCTGGAGCGGGTGGCCCGGGGCCTCTCCGTCTGCACCAGCAGTCTCCTCACGGTGGTCCAGGCCTTCACCGTGAGCCCCAGTCACTCCAGGTGGAGGAGGCTCCAGCCCAGGTCTGGGTGGTTCATTCTTCCTTTATTTCCCTTCTTCTGGATATTTAGTTTTTTGGCAAACATTAACTTACCCCTTTACATCACAAGTACTAATGTGAACACATCAGAAGTTACCACAAATGACTTCTATTGTTATTTTCAGCCAGAAAATGAGAAGGTAAGATGGATCATTCTTGGTACCATGGCTTTCCGGGATGCTGTGTCTCAGGGTGTCATGTGCGGTGCCAGCGGCTACATGGTCTTTCTTCTCCATCAGCACCATCAATGTGTTCTCCAGCTGCGGAGCTCCAAGGTCCTCTACAAAACTTCTGCTGAGATCAAAGCTGCCCAAAGTGTTCTCCTTCTTATGCTCTGTTTTCTGCTCTTTAATTGGGCAGATTGCATTTTTTCTCTACTTGTGAATTCATTCTTGGAGAATAATCTCATATTAAATGTTCGAGAATTTTGTACACTGGGTTATGCAATTCTCAGCCCATTGGTACTGATTCACAGAGATAGACATATGACAGAATGCTGCTTCACTCAGGGAAGGAGAAGGAATTTTAGAAGACATTTGTCCCCTGTATCCTTTCAGTAAATAAGTTTGAAATATCTCTTACTTTTCATCTTCTCTTTGTGATAAAAATAAAGTGAAAGTAGCTGGGAAATATTAAGCTATATTGTCAGACAATGGTGGAGATTAGGGGGCAGGCTGGGTGATGTTGCAGTCAGTGATTGGGCAGGAGGCGGACGCAAGGAGGCAAGATATTGTGCAGGGGTGTGGGAAATTGTAATTTGAAGGAGAAGGAGGAGACGGAGCAACATACGGAGTCCAGTGACCTGTGCCATATTGGATTGCCGCTATGATGACTCAGTAGAAGTTTTGTTAAGCCACAGAAAACCCATCATTAGGGAGAACACAAAGGCCACTGAGAGTGTGATTGCTTGCTGTGAGAGATACTCATTAAGAAGGAAACAAAAGGTAGAAGATTTCCATTGTTTTGTGTCTTTTCTGAGTTGTAGACGATTTAAATAAATTTTTTAAACTTAATTAAATAAAGCAAATTGATTAAACGTCACCTTGGTCATAGTTTGCGTTCTGCTTCAAGACATCAAGTCTCGTTGATTTACACTGGCCAATGACATTCTTTACTCCGTTTATATTTTGGTTTTTCGATAAATCTTTGTGTTTTTATTAGGTTGCCTCTAATGTAAATGTTTCTGTAGAATTTATAGTTCAGTTATCTAGCTGGTATAGTGGACAGTGTTGAAAATTTAGGTTACTTTATGAAAATTTCACATATTCACACTGGCAACTTGAGAGTTACTATAGAGAGACTGGGGCCCCATTCTCAATAATGTTTCTCTACATTTCTTTTAAGATGCTTTGTCATGCACGATAGGTAGCATGCCAAGTGGCTTTTACCATTCAGAGTCTATAGACTTTTACCAGTCAAGTAGAATAATAAGGTGGATTGTATGAGACTTGTGCCCTTGCAAGCTGATGTAATATTTAAGTAGGCCTGAATACTCCCCCATTTTGGTGAATGATCTCATTCTAGTTTCCAAAACCCCAAAAGACCTATAAAAATCAGCTGTACAGTGTTTATCACAACACTAACCATGATCGACTACAAAAATCTGAAAATCAACACTCAAGAGTACATTATGTACAAAATCACGCTGACTCTTAAGTACTACTTCATTATATAGTAGAAATACTGGGCCTGAGTAAAGTCTTCCAGTTTCACCAGATCCTGTGAAACCCCTCATCTGACTGTTCACAGGGAAACACGTGGTCTTTAGCAAATATTTTCAGCCATAAGTGGGATCACTAAGTCCCTGGACTGTGTGAATTTGTTCTTCCCCACTATTGATTTACTTTAGGACAGGGGTGGAGAACCTATGGCACTTAAGCAGCAGTTGGTTTGTTGTGATCACTGAAAACTCTAGAAGGTTTTCCAGCACTACTCTAGGAGATGAGGGCAGGGTTTTGTATACAAGAGTGTGAGGAAGAATTTCCATGTACATTTTAGGTCATGTAGCATGTCTCCACATGAGAATCCACATTGTACCTGATTCCAGGAGTTCTAGGTCTATAAATCAGCTCAGATATAGAGGGGAATGAGGAGGCATAACTCACAACAGCTAAGCTGTTCATACAACCTCAATTCTCTCCCTCCAGTGGATGGATAAGAAAATGTGATGTATATATGAGGGTACGCTATGAAGGCATAAAATGTAATGCAGTTATGTCATTTGCAGTAAACCATGGAACTGTGGTCTGTCATATCACACAAATTGACCTGAACTTAGAAAGTGGTAGGTTTTTTCTTATATGAACAATTAAAACATGCATAAATATGTCTATGCAGATATGAGATCAAGGAAAGTTGGATAGGTTTAGGAGGCAATATTAGAAGATGGGGAAGGGCTCAGATTAGGAGATAAAAGGCAGAAGATGAGACTAAAACTGATCAGGATGGACTACCTATAGGTACCCAAGTCCCTACATAAGACTTGCTATTCTGTGTCATTCTTATATATTAATAAAATAAATGCTAAAAGGAAAACAATCCATGTGTTTTTCAGAGATCTGCACATTTGTGTTCCTTAAAGCAGTTTCCACCAAGAAGAAATGGCAACTCATGTGACATCACATGATATATGGATTCAAACATGTGTCGCATGTGTGTGTGTGTGTGCGTGCACACACACACACACACACACACACACACACACACAGCATAATGGCACCCAGAAATAGTCCTATCATTTGAAACCACATGGATTGAAATGGAGACCTTCTGTTAAGTGCAGCCAGTCAGGCCCAGAAAGGCTGTCAGACCTCAGGGTGTGGGATATAGATGAGGGAGTTTGGGAGCACTGTGTTTAGTAATTGAGCGGGGAAGGGCAGATAGGGAAGATTGCTCAAAGCATCCAAAGCCATGGTGATGGAAGAGGAAGGGTTTCTCTAGAGTGCTGTACAGTGTAGATAAAGATAATGCACAGTATATTTCAATGGGCAGAATGAAAAGTTCTAAATTTTTTTTCACAGAATAAAGTGATAAGAAATTTAGGAGATACATAAGTCTCTCACGAGTCAAACATTATACATGAACACATAGAGAACTACATCACACAGCAGTCCATTTTGGATGTCAAGTCAGGAAATAAAGAGATGGAAGATAGGAAGAGGCCATGGATGGGGCAGAGACGTAGAAAGAATCAGGATGTACTGTGTGCATGCAAGAACTCCTCATGACAAACAGAACTGTTTTTACTTCAAACCCGTCAAACAGAGAAAGAAACATATCTATTTTATAAATCAAATTCCTGAGAAACAGACAATTCTCAAACTCTATAGACTTCCTGAAATTCCTGACCTATTTTTAAATGTAGGGCAAGCAGAGCAAAGACAGTATAAGTCTTCATCAGCCAGCCTGGCATTTTGATAGGAGAAATCTCAAGAGCACCACAGAAAAGTGTTGTTTCAGTCTGTATAGGATCATGAGAAGACAGCTGGTTCGAAGATTGGTCTCCTGAGCCTATTTTCATAATGTTACACATTTGTAGCAATTATAGTCCTCACAGGATGAATATAGAGGCTTAGAAGTCATAGTATAAGCTAAGGGATGTAAACTTATCTGCAGTAATAATAACCTCTAAGGAAAAATCCTGCCTTAATCATCCAAATATTGAAATAAATATCATTCCAAAGTGCACGTGGATAAAAATGTACATTTTTGAGGTAAGCGTTAAGAAAACCTTTGGAAAAGCAGTTCTGCACAAAAAGGGGGGAAAGACAAATACATCACTTAGCATTTGTGACATCATCTAGCATATTAAAAAGCTCCACTGTGTATGTCTTTAGACGAGACACGTTAAAAATTCCACAGATGGTTCTTCATTAGGTGTCCTCACGCTTTCACAGAACCAACTTTTTAACTCACCGATCCTTTGTAAGTTGTTCTTTATTTAATTGCTTCGCGTTCCTCTGCCATCTACTACGTCTTGATCTCTACAAGTTTTGGATTTCGATAGCTCCTATTTTGCCATGACTTTGAGATGCACCAGGTTATTTATTTGAGATTTCTCTATCTTTGTGACACAAGTGTTCACAGCTCTTATCTTCCCATGCAGAGCGGGTTTAATTCTGTCACATTCATTTTGCCACATGCTGCTGTCATTGCCATCTCATTCTAGGAAATTTTTAACTTCACATCTGTGATCCACCGATTGTTCAGTAGTGTGTTATGTAATCTCTGTTTGCACGCTTTCTTTTGTAGTCCATTTCTAGTTTCATTTGACCACAATCTAAGTGTATTCGAGAGATTATTTGAATTCCTTCGCATTTATTTACTGGGTATTCTGGCCTAAGAGAGTTTATATTGTAGAAATTTTCATGTGCTGCTGACACAAAAGTTGTATTCTGTCTCACTGTATTAAAGACTATGGTTTTCTAATACTTTGAATTTTATTTTAAAAAGTAAAAACAGCATAAACAAAGACAGAATCATAGTAGCAAGCAAAAATACATATGGTACAGAATTTCAAAACAAAAATAAAAATTTAACAATAGTTGTTACATTGCATATTTTTATTGTCAAAACTATTGTTCAGATTAATAGCTATGTGTATGCAAGATTGGTCAAATTATTAAACATTATCACTTTCAATAAAACTTAATTTTTTTCTTCTTTTTTATTTTGTATTTTATTAAAAAAGTATTTTAAAGAGCATATACTACTTAATAAAATATTAGAAATTATAGATAGTAAGAACAAGATGGGGCCAGGGAGATGGCTCAGTAGAATAAGCTCTTCCTGGGCAAGCACAAGGGCCTGAGTTCA
>NW_004524599.1:19091382-19093751 GCF_000260255.1 Octodon degus
AAAAAAAAAGAATAAGATGAGAAATATTCAGCTGTGGTTTTTGTATTGCACATTGCTGTGTTCAGTGCAGTTGCACAGATCAAAAATAATAGCATGTAAAGTTAGTGAAAGTGAAAATTTTAAACATTAACTGCTACTTGCAAAAAATTGATGGAAATTAGTACTACAATCATCTCAGCTGTCCTGAGTATATACTTGCATGGTTATCCTCTTACTATTTTTCCTATCTTTTTTTTTTACCTTTCCTTCATCTTTATTGTTTATTCCTTATTCTCAGTTTCTTTCCATTTTACTATATCTATTGTTACTTTCAGACTTTATTTTTTCATGTCCTTACACTGGGGAGACAATATGATATTTATGTATGTGGGTCTGATTTATTTCACTTATTAGCTTAGCCTCAGTTTCATCCATTTATATAGAAAGGGCTCGAGTTTGTCTTTCTTTATAGCTAAATAATACTCTGTTGTATAAAAAATCACATCATTTTTGTCCATCCCTCCAGTGATGGGCATTTTGGTTGTTTTTGAGATTTGGTTATGACAACTTGTGCTGCTATAAACACGGGTTCACATGTATCACTGTGATATGATGTTTTCAGTTCTTTTGGGAAAATATCCAGAAGAGGAATAACTGGGTTGAATAGGACTGCCAATCCTAGATTTTGAGGAGTTTCCACACTGATTTCCATAGTGGATGCACCAGTATACAGACCCACCAACAATGGAGAAAAGTTTCTTTTCCCCACAGCCCATCCAGCATCTGCATTTGTTATTAGGGGATTTCTTTATGATAGCCATTCTTGCTTGCATGAAATGGCATCTCAATGTTTTAATTTGCATTTCTTGAATGAGTAGTGCTGTGGAATATTTTTTCATGTATTTATTTGCATTTATGTTTCTTCCTCTGATAAAAATATATTCATTTCAAATGTCCATTTTTGCATTGGGTCTTTGAATTTGGGGGCCTGATTCTTTAGTTTTTTATATATTCTAGATAGAAGTTCTTTGAGTGATTGGTGGACAAGATTTTTCCCCAATTTGTGCATTGCCTTTCACTCTGTTGGTGATACCATGTGATGGGGGGAGACTTTTCCATAAGATGAGATGCTGGTTGTTGATATTTTGAAGCATTTCCCATGCAGTTTTCTGTTTTTGCTCATGAACCCTCTGCCTATACTTATGTCTTCAAAATTTTTACCTACTTTCTCTCCTAGTAGATTGATTGTTTCTGTTTCAATGTTTAGATCTTTAATCCATTTTGGCTTTAGTTTAGTGCATGACAGACCTGAAGATGGTTTTACTTTTCAGCATGTGGAGAGCCAGTTTTCCTAGCACCATTAGTTAAAGACGCTGTTTCTTCCAGTGAACATGTTTGGCCCTTTGTCAAAGATAAATGGCTGAATGTATTTGTAGTTGAATGTGCATCTTCTAATCTGTTCTATTTTTTTGAAACTAAACCATCATTTTTATTATAGATTAGGACAAATTGGAGGCCAAACGTCAACATGGAAGCCTAGAGAGCTTTGACTTTTCCTCATCCAGTCGTAGCAACTGTGATATTACCTCTATGCTGTGCACACCCAAGGACAGGCCCACCTATCTTGTGGCATGCCTGAGAGCACTAGAAAATGCATGTTCTACACCAGTGGGCAGAACCCATGGTAGAGGAGAAAGGAAGGGAAAGCAAGAGCAATTTTTGTCCAAACTGCGTGAGTCTGGGTCCAATCATAGGACAGAAATTACACAGCGACTCTGATTTTTCTTAATAGCCAAAAGCATCAAGAGGAATGATGCTGGTGATGTGCATTTGCTATCGTGAAGATTTAAAATATATCTTAACTGAGAGGTAAAAGTTCAGCCAAATGTGGAGTCGCGTGCCTATAATGCCAACATTTGGAAGGCTGAGGCAGGAGGATTGCTGAGTTCAAGCCCAGCCTGAGCTACATAAGTGAATTCAAAGTCAGCCTGTACTGCATAGTTGAGAACCTACCTCAAAAAAAAAAATAAAATAAAACAAGTAGAAGTTCTACATAATAGAAGGAAATCAAATCATATAATGAGATTGCTAAACTCTGTGGTAATTTACTGTTAATCTCATAGTGCTTAATTTACAAACTAAACTCTATCACAAGGGTATGTATGTATAGGTAAAACAGAAGGAGCAAGGCATGGAGGTACATGCCTATAACCCGAGGGACTTAAGAGACTGAGGCAGGAAGATCCTAAGTTCAAAGCCAGCCCAGGCAACATGCGACCCTGTCTCAAAATAAAAAGGGCAGAGAATGTAGCTCAGTGTGAAGTCATGGGTTCCTGGGTTCAATTCCCAATAGTGTCTAACACAGACACAGACAGACAGACAGACAGACA
>NW_004524599.1:19093851-19100026 GCF_000260255.1 Octodon degus
CTTATCCAGCTGCGTCTGGCTTAGGTCTGTCTGCTGTGCTCAGCTCCTTCCCGCTGCTGCCCTTGAGGGTGAATATGTTGTGCCCCTGTGGCAAGATGTTCTGCTCCTGGACTAGCTGGATGGATCTCTCCTCTACTCTCTCTGCAGGGATTGCAGCTGCAGGGTCACACCTCAGGCATGTATGCCTGGCCTGAGCTGTGCCTGGAGGGGGCAAGGTGAAGTAGTGGGAAGAGGAAACTCTCCCACACACTCACTGGACCTGGGCTAAGTCTGGGTCCAGGGGTTCCCAGAACACCACAAAAATCCTACTTGGCAGGTGGCGTGGGAAGGTGCTGCAGAGTGGTGGGGGGTGGCCCAAGGGGGTGGGAGAGGGTCCGGCCCACGCTGTGCCTGGGCTGGGACAGGTCCCGCTGGTGCAAGGTAGCAGGAAGCTGTCCGCACACTCACCGGACCTGGGCTAGGACTGGGTCTCAAAAAGGTATTTGTTGGATATTTTTTGAATATTAAATTAGAAATGCTGCCTTATATTGTGGATGGAATAATTCTTGCCTTTTTAACTGGACTTGGTATTATGGGGAACATCTTTGTTTTTCTGAATTGCATGCTCATAATTTCAGGCAATGAGAAGAAATCTGTACAATTTATTCTCATCCATTTGACTGTTACAAATGTCATAACTCTTCTTTCCAAGGGAATGCCAAGTGCAATAGCTGCTTTTGGTGTGAGAAACTTCCTAAGTGACATAGGCTGTAAGATCGTGTGCTACATGGAGAGGATGGCCCGGGGCCTCACCATCTGCACCAGTGGTCTCCTCACTGTGGTCCAGGCCATCACTATCAGTCCTGGAGACTCTGCATGGAGGAAACTGAGGCTCAGGTCTGCATGGAGTGTCCTCCCTGTGCTTCTCCTTTTGTGGGGCCTTAATTCATTGATAGCCACGAATTTACTACATTCCATCACAAATAGAACAAATAAGAACAAATAAGAACAAATAGAACAAATAAGAACTATTGCTATTTACTACCAGAGAGTAAGAGTAAAGTGGATTTTTCTCACCTGCATGGTGCTACGGGATGTGGGCTCTCAGTTCATCATGGGTGGGGCCAGTGGCTACACAGTGCATGTTCTCCACAAACACCACCAGCAGGTTCTTCATTTGCAGAGCTCCAAGTTCCTCTACACGACTCCTCCTGAAATCAAAGCTGCTCGAAGTGTTGTGCTCCTGATGCTTTGTTTTATTTCCTTTTACTAGATTAATTCCCTCCTTTCTCTATTTGTGAGTTCCTCCTTATTTAATTGGTTCACTTTTATAGATGCTCAACATTTTCTCTCCCTTGGTTATTCAGTTCTTAGTCCATTTGTGTTGATTCACAGAGAGGGACACCGACATCATTGTGGCTGCACTTGGGGGGCAGAAAGACACTGAGACTTCATATTTCTAGGTTCTTCTTTGGCTATGCAGAACTAATTACACTAAATTAGCTTCCATAGATGAGGTTTGATTCTCAGACAACTGTACTGGAGTCCTGAAGCCTAAGCTCTCAGGAAATCACCAAAACATGGAGTGATGCACAAATCTCACTCTCCACTCAGGCTCCTTGATGGAATACCTTAATTCTCCTTTGCGTTCCAGTGTCCCTCAGACTGATGTGAGAGCAGGAGGAAGCAGAACATCATTTGGCAGACTGCACTGCAGCTATTAGCAGCCAGCAATTGCATTTCTCCATGTGATCTTCATGATATATTTTTTGTCTTTGAGGATTAGAGCAGGAAAACCTTCTTACTGTATCATGTATGTTATTCCCTTTACATACAGTAAGCATTAACCAAAGGATCTATTTATCTACTTGAAAATGTCTGTAAATATCAATTTCTAGAAAGGTAATTAGTGAATGAATGCAAGTACGGTGGGTTACAAATACGGAGTGACACACAAGGACTAATTTTAGTCAATATAAGCAGAATGGAAGGATAACAATTTGCAAAGTATCATAGAAATTGCTTGATTTGGTGTTGTATATATGAAGATTTGAGAGGACTTTAAGAGAAACTAAAACTTTTCAAAGAAACTGATTAAATGAACATATAGATAAAAATTTCACTTAATACATTTTGTATTCCTCCTTTTTGAAGCATTAGAACTCAGCTTTTTCTGAATAACTAAAAAATAAATCCTATTTACCATATTTGTGGTTTACTTCTCAGAGTGGCCCATGTATATTTCACCTCAGGGAGTGGCTAAGAAGCCCCTCCTGTGTAGTGAATGGAGACTCTGGTCGTCAAGTATTTTGGTGGAAGCCACGACTATGTTAAGAAGATAACTAATTAGTATTTGGAAATGGTTAGTGCATTTCACACACAGGGTGAACACAGCTTATCTCCAGACTGATACGCCTGCACCCTGGGGTAAAAGCCACCCTCCTCTCCACTGTCCTGGGGGTGTTTAGCCTCAACACTGCTCCACCTATCTACGGTGCACATCTTCTTATTCTGCTAAGCTACCTGTAAACTAAGCAACTGAACAGAAGATAGCAATGTGTAGTACTAAGGTCAAGCTTTGAATGCCTGTCATTCTGGTCTTCAAAATACGTACTGCTGGGCTGGAGAGATGGCTCAGTGGTCTAAGGCACCTACTTAGAACAAGCTTGGCAAAGCATCAGGGACCGCGGTTCAATCCCCCAGCACCACATGCCAGCCAGCCCCGCCCCCTGGTGGGCTGAGCTGGCCACACACACACACTACTGTCTCTCTCTCTCTCTCTCTCTCTCTCTCTCTCTCTCTCTCTCTCTCTCTCTCAAATAAATAAAAAATTAAAAAAAAAAGAATAAACGCTATAAAAAAAAATACGTACTGCTTGTCAGGTCATATGAATTGCTGCCATACTCTCTCTCAAGTAAGCGCTTGGTTTTTTTTTTTTTTAAGGGTAATAAATGAGAACAAGAGAAAAGAAAAAAAAATCATAGGACTATCCTACTACAATGCTGTATATAGTTCAATTTCTGAATTTCTTTGTAAAAATATGCAATTGTTTATTCTTATTTTTAATACTTTTTATTTTTTAAATTTTTTCTTCATATTATATAGGGACTTAAAGTTTAACATATCAATACCTGATTGAAAGTACCTGCTCCATGTTATGTCTAAGATGCCTGATATTCAGACAGATAGTGAGGTCAAGCTCAGCTGCCTGTGTTGTAGGGTAATAACAATAAGCTTCTCTTCTGGAGGGTTAATAGCTTAAGCTTGCAGAGCAAAGACTAGAGAAAAAGAAGGGCTACATGGACAGCCAACATATTGGTCCTAGCCTTTCATGGTCAGTGAGGACTCAGGACATAGGAGAACCTGTACTGTAACATCCTATAAATCATTTGTGTCCCAAATTTACTGATAAAGGAGATTATGGTGCCACAGAGGAAAGTGATCAGTGAGGTAGAGTGTGCCTAAGAAGAGTCACATGGAGAGAAAACATTCTCTCAAGCTTTCACAGAGAGCAAATTCTTCAAGCAAGGGCTGTGACTCATACTCGTGGCTGACACTGACAAAGGATCTGCAAACTGCGGTACGTGGCTTCAGGATAAATCCTGAGGGGATTTGACTGACCCTGTCAGATACAAAAGTTACATTTCTTGTTTTATAGCTCTTGCTTTATCTTGGTCTTAACTGTCCAGCAGAAAAGTATAAAAACGAGGTATAAAAAGTAAAGCCATATTAATATGCTGAGCTGTAAAAGGCTCAAGTCAACAAATTTTGACATTGCTAGTCCTACAGATAACCCACTATTATGGACTACTGGACTATATTGGAACATATTGATGAATTCGGGCACCTACAATATTTAAATGACAATGGAATACCCATCTCTGACAAAAGTAAACAAGAAAAAGGGTGATACAAATGAAGGACCATTTGGTATCTGCATATTCAAAATTGTTAGGATAGATATACAGCTACATTCTCTTAATTCAATGAATAGAAAGATTTATATGAATAGTGTTTGTGGACAAGAAATCATGTCTGCATCTTGTACTATGAATAACTACTAAGAAGACTTACAATACGCAATGTATTAATTATTGAAACTGTCCTAATAATGTTTTGAAACCATTCCATTGGCATTTGTTTGTCAATAAAATTATTCAAAAATAAATAAGTAAATAAATAAAAATGCTCTGCTAAGCTTATATGATTTTCACACAACTTCAAGTCAGTTCTCTGTGACACAGTATTCTTCTGTGATTTTTTCTTGTTACGGAAACTGTCTTCCCAGTGTAACACAGGCTTGCATGACAAAGAGATATACTATTCATCTCTGATTCACAGGGAATATTCACGTGAAAGTCCATTCCTTGTCTACAGCACAAAGAAAAGACACATAAATAAAATTCTACAGGAGTCATTGCAGTTACACTCAGATGGAAGACAACTTAAGAACTTGGCAGGACAATAAAGCTGGTTGTACCTCCCTGAAAGCTAACTTGCACCTTCTGCCAGCTCCACACTGTGCAGGCCACTGAAGCTGGGCTTGGTCGTGCAAGCCTCTAATCTCCGTAGTTTGTGCTGAGACAGGAGTATCAATACAAGTCAGCTGCATAGCATGACCTGTACCAAAACAAACAAATAAATAAATAAATAAATAAATAAATAAATAAATAAATAAATAAATAAATAAATAAATAACAGGACCCTCAGGGAAGCACAGATGTCTTCTATGAACATCTCTCTGAGCTGCAGGGACTGAGTGATGCTCAGAGCCAGGACCCAGAGTAGAAAATATCCCATGCTTGCACACTAAAGAGCTCAGGGGTCTGTGTTTCAGACACTGCACAGCATGGACACCACTATCACTGTCACTTGAGCATGATTTGTTGTCAAGATAGAATATACTTTGAAAATGTACACAAAGTTTTCTCTTGGTGAAGCACTCGAAGCCCAAATGTTGCTCCAGGAATGGATGGAGCAGAAGGAGCCCCTTTCAATGCTGAAGTGACCATGATATCAGAACAGCAGTGCATTGACCAGGAGCTTGGGACTCAGCAAGGATAAACAGCCTGGCAGGTGCTTCTCTGCAAACCTCGACTGCTGGGCTGGCCTGCACAGACTGCGTGGGCTGGATTTGCTTCAAAGGGAGCTGCTTGAGGCAGGGTCAGCCAAGGGCAGGGCAGAAGGAAAGGGTGTTTTTGTTCTGAATAATTTTGATGATGCTCCCTCCATCACAGAAATCCTTGAAAAATAAATGAACTGTAAGATGCTGTGGAGAATTCGCTATCTCTCACCCATGTTTCCTGGCTTGGGATACATAGAGCACCAGGTGCAAGGAAAAAGGTGTTGGAGGTGTTTGGGTTTCGCAAGACTACAGTACAAAATGCAGCATTAATACTTGGAAATAGGTATTTCTGTACCCCATCTTACATACCTTCAACAACCACAAACAGTGCTTTCTACCACAAAATTTCTCAAAAGTAATTTCGGTTAAGCAGTGTCATGAAAAGAACTAGGAATCATCCCAGGGGAAAGGATGTCCTCTGGGATCTATGCAGTGAGGTGGACCTGGAGCCCCGAGGTGGGATCACTGGGTACAAACAGGGAGGAAGGGTCTGGGACATCCTGATCCCAGGAGGCTGAGAGCCTGAAGCCAGGGGGAGAACCTATCACCAGCAGCTGAGAGCTCTTGTTTTCACAGGTGATGGAAACCATGATGGGCAAAGTGTGAGTCCCTTGATGTGGGCAGCTCAAAGCTTCTCATCCCAGGTCCAGCAGGGAAACTGGGGAGCCCAGGATGTCTAATCCAAAGTGACTGATTTTAAGTTTTCAAATTGAATGATACGGCTAAATTATATGGAATATGAAAGCTCATCTACCACTTTTGACAGTCATTACTTAAACAGATTCACAGAGCATACCTTTTAAAAATATTTACAACCCTATGCCAAGGAGTTCATGAAGGATCATGAAAACACCCACAGAGGGGCTGAGGAGAAAGCTCAGTAGTCTAAGCACCTGCCTCCATCCTGAGTTCAAGTCCGGGTACCACTAGCTGTGCCAGCCCTGGAACCCTGTGTGGTGGCTTAGGTCTAGAATCTCAGTGCTGGGAGGGTGAGATGGGAGGAGCACTACAAATTGGAACTGTGTAGTGAGACCTGTATCAAAGAAAAGGAGAGAGAGAGAGAGAGAGAGA
>NW_004524599.1:19100126-19119803 GCF_000260255.1 Octodon degus
AGAGAGAGACAGAGACAGAGACAGACAGAGAGAGACAGAGAGAGAGAGCATGAAGGTCTCTCTCCAACAGCCCTAGAGTGGCTGTCAGTGTCTAGCTTCTCAGCGAAGGTTTCACGTCCTCAGGACAACAAGGCAATCCTTCTTATTTCATGGTCTCTCACTGTTGCCTGAGAGAAAAGAGAGCAATAGCAGAAAAGAATAATGCAGTTACAAGCCGATACATAGATAATATGCAAATTAAAATATCAACTATCTGTATCCTTCAAAGCACAATGTGTGCCATGTACAGCATCAATACAGGGTGTAAACAAACCCCTACCACGCAGCTGAAGCAGTCACAGGGAGGCACACCTCCCCAGCGTCTTCCAAAGGCCTGCTCAGATCCGGCCCGAGATCGTTGTGGAGCTCTGCAACTCAAAGCCTCCTGGACCCTCTACTCACAAACTATCTTTAGCATTTAACAGCAGGTCTGTGTCCGGGACACCAGGCAAAAACACGCCACCAGGGGCTGCTCTCCCTGTGCAGCACAGGGAGCCACAGAATGCGGACAGCAGTGTGCTGTGTTCAGGAAAAGCAAGGCAGAGAAAACCTTAAACGCATTTAGGAGAGAAGGGCACTGCTAGCTGTGCCGGGTGGTAGTGGAGAACAGGCATCCGGATGATTTTTTGATAAAATAAATGCCACTGCTACCTTAACGGAGGACTTGATAGTAATTCAGAGGTACGTTTGATAAGACAATAAGCAGGGGGGTGACAAATACAGCTGAGGATGAAATGTTCACTGCATATCATTTCAAAGAAGAAATAAATTTCTATTCCAGAAGCTCATTTCACATGAAACGTAAAAGGAGATGCTCCATCTTAGGCCTAAGATGTTTGATATTCAGACAGACAGTGAGGTTAAACCCACCCGCACATGCTGTAAGGCAATAGTAAGCTTCTCTTCTGGAGGGTTAACAATCTAAGTTTGCAGACCAAAAATTAGAGAAAAAGAAGGGCTGCAAGGACAGCCAACATTTTGGCGCTAGCTTTTCAAGGTCAGTGAAGACTCAAGATATAGGAGAACCTGTACTGTAACAACATGTAACTCAGTTGTGCCCCAAATTTTCTGCTCAAGGAGATTATGGGGCCACAGAGGAATGTGATTGATGATGTACAGTGTGCCTAAGGAGAGTCACATGGAGAGAAAACATTCTCTCAGGATTTCACAGAAAGCAAATTGGCAAAGCAATGGCCGTGACTCATCCACATGGCTGACACTGACAAAGGATCTGCAAACTGCGATACAGGGTTTCAGGATAAATCCTGAGGGCACTTGACTGAGCTTACCAGATACAAAAGTTACATTTCTTATTATACAGGTCTTGCTTTATCTTGGTCTTCACCATCCAGCAAAAAGGTATAAAAATGAGGTATAAGGGGTGAATCCATGTTGGCATGGTGGGCTGTAAAGGGCTCAGGTCAACAACGTCTGGCACTGCCAGTCTTGCAGATGACCCAATGATATTATGCACTACTGGACTATATTGGAATATTTTGCTGAAATCATGCACCTACAATATTTAAATGACAATGGAATACCCTTCTCTGACAAAACTAAACAAAAAATGGGATACAAATGAATGACCATTTTGTATCTGTATATTCAAAATAGTTAAGATAGATATACAGCTACATTCTCTTAATTCAATGAATAAGATTTGTTCTAATAGTGTTTGTGGATGGGATGTCACATCTGCACCTTGTACAGTGAATAACCACTGAGACAGCAAGGTGCAGTGTATTTATTATTAAAACTGCCCTACGGATCTTGTGAAACTGTCTCACTGCTATTTGTTTCTCAATAAAATTATTTAAAAAATAAAATCTTATATCAGAAAAAATAAAACAATAAAAAATAATGAACCAGAGGAAAATGTAACGTGAAGCAGGAAAATAACAAGAAGCGTCTCTTTTCTAACAGAAAGGGAGGAGGAGGAGCCTTGGGGCCTCACCAAACTTTCAGCATCTGTGTGAGAGCACCTCGTCTCTGAAATCTCTCCTCAGCGTGTGTTCTCCCTACACAGGTGGGAGTGGTTTGAACCTCTGCTGCTTATTTGTAGAGTCCTTCTGCCATTTGGAGATGTGGTGCTCTTGCCTTCCTCCTGATGGTTGCATTCATTCTCGGCACTCTATATCCTAAGCACAAAATCCAAGACAGTATATTTACAGCAAACAGGAAAACAGAGGATGACACACAGAGACAGTGACGATTTGTTCTGTCACAGCAGCCAGCACTTCCACAAGCTCTGCATTCCTCAGTGTTCTGAACTCTCAGGACGCACTCGGACAGCACGAACACCACTCCTAGCTCATAGATGAGAACCCTTGGACTCAGGGGCTTGAGGCATGTTCAAAGGCAGGCAGGGGGACCTGGAGGCCAGGTTTCAAATCCAACGTGATTGATTTTAATTTCTTCAGTTGAATGGTATCACTAGCTCATACAGTGGCCCCGCACTTAGCACGGAGGTTATGTTTCCCACACTCCCACGATAACTGAAAACCAGGGAAGCAGCAATGTTATTTTTATATCAGTATTTAAATACATTTCAAAGCTTTATAAACCCAACACTCTTATAAACCTTTCCCACACTTTTAGAAACACTTCTAATGTTCTTAACCATTTTCTTAACTCATAAACCTACATAATTTTAACAACATACATGTACCATATGGTACTGCAAAATCCCATGATATAGCAAAAAAAAATCAGCGATAAATAATATTTTATGAAAATCCCTGAGGCAGTGGATCCACAGAAGTCAAACTGCAAAATAGGGAGCAACTACTGTGTAGAATACAGAAACTTACCCACCAGTTCTTATAGAAAACCATTGCTTGGCCAGACACGCAGAGAGCGCTTACTAGTCTTGACGTTCCAAAAGCGAGGACCTTCCGAGGGGCTTGGAAACAATCTCATAAAGGTCTGTCTCCAGCAGTCCCCAGCGGGGCTGTCGCATGTAGCTTCTCTGGCAACGGGGTCACATTCTTGGGAAAGAGAAAATTGCTTCTTTCAGTGATCTCTCATTGTTATCTGAGAGAAAAGAGAGCAACAGCAGGAAAAAAAATCAATAACAAGTAGATCAATAAGTACAATGCAATTGAAAACCAACCACGATCTCCACGAGTACTGAAGCACAGCGTGTGCCATTCTCAGCAGGCGTAAAATTGGGGAAAGGCGCCCCAGGGCTTTCAGCCAGCATTCAGAAGACAGGCGAGCTCCACTTACTTCTGCATCGGCTTCCTCAGGCCTCCTCTGTGACTGTTCAGCAGCGCTCCCACCTGAGGCTCACTCAACCACTTCGCATAAACTAGCATTCGGCACTTAATGGTGGGTCGGAGCTGGGTGCCTTAGACACTAAACAGAAGGGCGCTGTCCAGACAGTTTCCACCATGCAGTGAAGGAAGGGACAGAGCACACACAACCGCATGGTGCTGTAGGGAAAGCGAGGGAGGGAAACATCTGAGTGCATTTGTGAGTGAAGGCCGACTTTCGTTATGCAGGATGGTGGGGGGAGAATTCTCCTCAGGATGGCTTTGTGGTAAAATAAGTGCTGCTGGCACATTATACGGAGGAGCAGGGAGTGACTCAGAGGTCAGCTTGAGAAGAAGGTGCAAGACGGAGAACAACAAACAGCACTAGGTTGAAATATATATATATTTAAACAAGCAATAGTTTTCTGCTCCGGAAGCTCACTCCACGTGTAATATAGGTGGTAACAGGGTAAAGGATGACTTCTATAAAGTAATTGTAGGGATCGGAACATGAAACGTTGGGGTGGCTTGACCTACAGCCAAACTTTGGGGTGGTCGGTGGGATTCAGAAGGTCACTAGATTTCACAGTATCCGAAGGCACAATGAGGATGATGTCTCTGACATCCATAGAACTGGAATGCCAGGTGAGAGTTGATCTGTTCTGAGGGTGAAAGTGAGGTCCGCACAAATGGAGCTGAAGAGCTGTGTGGCCCAAATCTGACCCCACCCGTGCGAACGAGCAGAAACAAGTTGACCCACGACTTAGTCCCACTTTAAGGTAGCTGTGGGCTTTTCTCCTCCTTCAGCTGCCTGCCCCCTGTGTCATGTGTGACTTTGGTCCACACTCAGGGCAGGAAAGAGGGCTCGGCTGCCTGCCTCCCCTTTCGCCAAGCACAGATCTTTAAAGAAGGCTTTCAGATCATGCACTTATCATGCATGATGCACTCTCTCCTTTGTGAGGGATGAATGTGTTGCAGTGACAAAGAGGGTCTTCGAGCAGCACAGAGAAGTGCACCTGAGTAGGCAGTGCACCGTGTGTGGAGCTACAGCCCGAAGGAGGCCTGTGAGTGAGGTAGTTCAGGGATGTTTTGGACTGTGGCTTCCCTGCAGCTTCCCAGGCTGGGGATGGAGAGCACTGACAGTGTGTGCTGCTGTCTGAGTCCCTGAGGTGCCGCGTGCTCTGTGCGGCTGGGGAGTGGTGTCTACAGGTGGGCCACATAGGTGCAGCGCCAATACAGCCTCTATACCTGTGGCTCCTGGCCCACACTTGTCTGCTGATGGCTCCAAAGGCTGTGGAAGGACCTCATCTCCATCATCTCTGAAAGCTGAAGGTGTGAAAAGTAAGGAATGAGGTCCAGCACCTGCTGGAAGCTCTTCTGCATTGTGCAGCTCAGTAACGGTTCTGTACTTTAATGTCTGCACAGCAAAACAAAAATCTGAAGTATGCTATTTTTGCTTTGTTGCACTTCTCCAAAGCATTTTGCAATGTGATCTATGAAGTCAGAAGATGGCTAACGTCATCCAGAGAATGATCTTCCCTTCTGTGACTGGACCTGTTTTTGAAGGGAACCCGCTTGTATTTGATAGACTCATATATAAACCTGAGAAACCCAGAGCCGTGACCTTGTGCACTGGGGTTTCCATGCAAACGCTGCCTCCAGAACAGGGCTCCAAGGCAGAGGCACAGCCTTCTCTTTGCAAACTTGGGTCTGGGGCTGAGACGTGTGCGGGCATTGTCCTGCACTGCAGCCCAAGGAGCAGCTCTGAATTTGCTCACTTGATCCCTGCCGCCTTTTCCTTATTCACCTTCATCTGCCACATGGTTTCCATCTTTATCCATAATTCCACACTGTTTAGCATGAAAATACTTTTTCCCTAGTCAGTCCTGTCTCAGGCAACTACTGCTGATCTGTAGGCTCATTCACGCTGTTGACACACAGACTGTGAAGTTTGGAATTCAGCCTCCTAGATTTTTTGACAGACTACAGATTTATGACTGAGCTATAATTACAACCCACCCAAATTTTGTCCATTATAAATCAGCAGTGTCAGGGTGGGTGAAATAACTCAGCAGACTAAAGTACCTGCTCAGGCAAGCTGAGACAAGCACAAGGACTGAGGTGCAATTTCCTGCAACACATGCCAAGCCAGCCCCACCCAAGGGCAAGCTGAGCAGGCTCCCCGAGTCCAGCATAGTGGCCTGTGCCTGAAATTCCACAACTGGGGAGGCTGAAAGCAGGAGGATCTCTATGAACCCGAGATGTGAAGTGAGACGCTATAACAAACAAATACATTAACAACAACAACAGCAAGCACTGTCAGTTAAGAGTGCAATCTTTGTACAAGTCCTTGAGAAGCAGAACTGAGGCCCTATCATGTATTTCCTGCACAGGGTGGTTGGGGGCCTCTTCATCTGCACCGGCGGTCTCCTCACAGTGGTCCAGGTTGGCACCACCCATTTCACACACTCAGAGTGCAGGAGGCCCCACCCCCGGGCTGCATGGCATGTCCCCCCCACCAGTTCTCTCCCTGTAGACCCCAATGCTCTGGTAAGCATGAACTTGCTCAGTATTATCACAAGCACCAACATCAACTCATCACAAACTAGTAAAGGGACAATTTGGGACTTTCTCCAAAAATCAATCAATGAACTGGATTTTCCTCCCTCCGCTGGCAGTGAGGACACTGTTTAGAGTCTCCTGTTGCAGGACTAGAAGCAGCCGCATGTTCTCCACGTGCAGGAGCCAAACGCGGTCTCTAGAACCTCCCGTGAGATCCAAGTTGCCTGAAATGTGCTCCTTCTGATGCTTTCTTTGTTTTCCTTTCTTTTCTTGGACAGATTGTGCAACATCTTCATGTTAACTTTCTGCTTTGAGAGAGAATCCATAACAAGAAATTCTTGATTTATTCTGACTTCGATTACACAATCCTCACTCCTGTTGTGGTGATTCCCAGGGCTGGAAACCAGGACAGGAGCTGGCGTGCTCCACGGGTGGAAGACATTCAGCGATTTTCTATTGCGCTCATCTTTCTACAGATGAGAACGTGTGTACTGCTCATTGTGTTGTGCTGTGTGCAAAACAGAGTCACGCCAAAGTGGCTTTCACGTGTCAGGCTTTATTTCCAAAGAGCGGTCCTGGTGAGGTCCGTCTCTGAGCTGCACCCTGCAGGAATCGTAGAGGAGACCGTAGAGAATGCAAAGCTGGATAGCGCGGAGGGTGGCTGCAGTCCCAGCCCTCTAGGAATCTAAACCTGAAAATCTCAGGTCAGAGCCCAGACTGTCAGCTCAGAGCCTCAGCAAGATGCTGATTAGAAAGAAAAAGAAAAGAAAGAAAAATGTCTGGAGCGTGAAGGCTTTGGGTTCACTCTGCAGAAACTAACACACACAGGCTCACACTCACAATCACAACCACACCCAGGAGTCCTACAGGAAGCCCACTCCCCCTTGGGAATCCATAAAAGTGATTTTATTCTAAATTTCTTAGGGTTGGACTTTTCCTTCCAATCTTCCCATCTTCCAGCAATAGAAGGCAAGGCCAAAACTTGGTATATTTTACCAAATTGTGTAGCGTATTTTCTCTTTTTCCAACCAATTACATTTCAAAAATCTTACAGAAAATTTTGCTTCTTAAAATTTATTTTTAAAAGCATTATGTATGTTTTACTTTATCACAACGATCTTTATTTTTAAAATACAAGATAAACATTAGGAATAAGAGTTCTTTTGTTGTTGTTCTGCTTTGAGGGTGTTTGTTTGTTTGTTTGTTTGTTTGTTTAATGTTTGGTCCCTGTAAAGTATCCACAGAAAGGAATTTTATGGAAATGGTGCAAGAATGTCTTGATCCTAAAGGACGCATGTGGAGTAACAGAGTGTGTAGTTCTAATCCATAAGAGCAAGGCATGGGTCGTTGGAGTCACATGCATTGGGTGGATATGTAAACGAAGACTGTGAGGGAATCTATGGGAATCTATGTATTTTGTGAGAAATTGGTGAAAGCATGAATTCTAATAAAACTTTATTTAACAATTTTCTACATTTGCTGAGCTTTAAACACATGGATTCTTCGCAAAATGAATAAATGCCACCTGAATAACTCAATTCACCACTTGTTAGTGACTCAGCTTTTTCCATGATGTTCTATCTTTAACTTCCAAAGCTTCAAAATAACCTCACTCAATATCACATGAAGAAATCAGGTCTTAATTTCTGCAACTTGAATCATGAAAAAGAGATTACTGAGCATAAACAAGGGAGGGAGGCCAGGTGTGGTGGTGTGCACCCTTCATGCTAACACTTGGGACATCAAGGCAGGAGGACCTCCACAAATCCCAGGCCAGTGTGGTCTACAGAGTGAGCCCCAGATCAGCCTGAACTACATAGTGAGACCCTGCCCAACTAAGTAGTAACAAAAACAAAAGCAGTAATGAAAGACCCAAAAACAAACAAAAAAGAATTGTCAGGGTGCACTGGGGTACACTTGCCGTCTTACCGACTCATCCGGACAAGCACAAAAGCATTTCTCTCACTGCACCTACCCTAGTGCCTGACTGCGGGCTTGCTGGGCACGTCTGGCAGCAAGGCTGGCCATGTAGGCTCTTGGTAGCTGGGCTGGGAGGGGGGCCTGCTTCACTGTTGTTGAGAGCCTGGGGACTCACTCAGATTTTGTTCAGCGGGTCTAGAAGGTTTTCTCTACATAGAAATAAAGAAGATTCTGTTCAAACTCACTTCAACAGATGCCAAACGCTGTGATTTGAAAAACCAAAAATCCACGAGTAATCTCTGTGATTCACACCAGGCTGATTATTGATAATTATGACAACATACTCTCTTTGTTCATGGAGAGAAAATCTCCATATTTTCCCTCGTCATCTCGGAATCCAATAAGCTCATGAGTTTACCGATTACATTCCACAGAGAAGAGCGGTTCTAGGTTTGGGGACAGCCCGCATCAGGACATCTGTCACATCCGAGGTGCAAGCCACGCCCTCACCAGCTCCAGACTTGGGTGAGCAGATTTCACATAAGCAGCCAACCCTCGCATTCCGGTTTCTCTAAACGCAAATAATTTTCTCCGTGTGCATAACTGCATGCAGTGCAGGCTAATTTGGGCTAAACTGTATTCGGCGAACACGGAGTTATTCCTGCCCCACAGAGCGCCAATACTGCAGCCGTCGCTGTCCTGTGCTGGCGTACCAGTCACTGCGGCCTGGATAGTCTTCATGTTTGAGCCGTTCCCGCCCACAGGCCTGTAGCTGGAATCACAGTCTGGGAACTCTTTTTGCATTATTTTCTGCAGTATACATGATTTATTTCCAGAGTGAATCTTGCTCAAAAAATCATTCCAGGAATTTCATGTTTGTATGGAAGCTCATAAAAGGCGATAATCTTTCTGGTTATTGTTAGAGGACTTGTTTCACTTCTGGTATTTCTTTTAAAAAATCTTTTCTTTATTTACTCGGTACAGGGTCTCACTACGCAGTTCAGACTCCTAGTGACCCTCCTGTCTCAGTATCCCCAGCGCTGGGATTATAGGCCTGCCCACTCCGCCCCGTTTCAGTGGCCAGCTCCGGGGGCCTGCAAGGCATGAGGTACTGGGGATGGAATTCAGGTCCTTGCACTTGCCAGGCAGGCAGTTAAACTGCTGATTTATCTTCTCAGCCCTTTTATAATTTTTAGTGAAAAATTCGGACCACATCCACACTGCTCTGGGAGCTAGAGACTGCTGGAGAGCTCGGGAACACCTCCTCCCTCCCAGGGATGCTGAGCAGGAGACTGCCTCAGCTGGGATCACAGGGGCTCCCTGCCTGGGCCTGGGAGTGTCACAGCCCTTGTCAGGAGTACCTGTGTAACAAACCTACAGGTGAGAAGCTTAAGCACAAACCACTTTCTTCCTTTTTTAATGCAAATGACTCTGCCAGCAAGAGCAAGGACAGTTACTGCTGGTGAAGGCAGCAGCCCGGCCTTCAGGGTCCCTCCCTTCCCGCCAGCCTCAGTCCCACCCTACGCTGAGCTACTCGCCCCACACTACTGCAGCGACAGCGCCCTCCGGCGCTCCCCCGCGGAACCGCCCACTGCTCCGGAACCGGCTCCCCAAGCACATGCGCTGTTCCCTTGAGCACAGAGACGCCTGGCTGCTGGGGTCTCCCCCAGGACAGTGCACGCCCCACGACCCGGAGGGTGCGTGGACACGGGCGCAGCCCTCCGAGCTTGGCGTGCTATGTAGATGGCTGGGCTCAGAGACAGCTTAGCCTCACGCGATGCTGCCTGTGTCCTCAGTCCGCGCGTTCCGCGGGAGTGAGAACTACCTGCGCTACATCAGATTCGATCCCCGCCCCCTGGACTGTCCCTCTGAGTCTGCTGCGGACCGGGTTCCTGCAAAGGAGAGCCAGGATGCCTGCCATGTGTGGTCCACCAGTACCGCATGTCTGTGTCGCTGCGCACAAACTGGGTGCTGGACGTTGTCAGACAGGGTGAGTGTGGAGGGCGGGAGGATGCGCTGGAACTGAGCCCAGAGCCCACCTGAACACCAGCGCGTTGCTCCGGAATTTCTCACATGCGTCTTGATCTTGCTTCTTTATGCCTTCCGAAAGCCTCCAAAGTTCAGCCATCAGCAGGACGTGCCTAACTCATCATACAGTGGCCATTAGTTCTTCCCTAATCCTCCCCACCCAGCAGACGTAGGTGAGAGACCGTACCTCGCCCCTCTCTATTCTTCCTTCCTGCTCAGGCTCCCAGAGAGCTCGGGCAGAGCAGAGCTGGATGGTACTGAGTACAGAATGACCTCCTTGTGTGGTGAGAGCTGAGCCCACTTGGGAAGCGCAAAGGAGGGAACGGAATGCATCAGCTTCCCCTGGGATTAAAACAGCTGGGGGGGGGGGCGCACTTCTGTTCCAACAGCCAGGCCTGCGCTGGTCCCCGCTTCCCCTTTCCCCGCCCCCGAGAAAATGGAGATTCCTAAGAAGCTGTCTTTGTGACTTCTGGGATCTTCTGATCAGCCTTAAGTTGCCTAGTACCCGGCTTTTAAGAAGGAAGGAAGGAAAAAAAAATAAAAAAATAAAATAAAATAAAAAAGTAAATGTTAAGGGGCCGGGGAGATGGCTCAGTAGGATAAGCGCTTGACTGGCAAACTCAAGGATCTGAGTTCAATCCCTGGTTCCGCAAAAAAAAAAAAAAAAAAAAAAAAAAAGGAAGGAAGGAGGGAAGGAGGGAGGGAGGGAGGGAGGGAGGGAGAGAAGGAAAGAAAGAAGAAGGACAGTGTGTGTCTTATTGTACATTTTGATTAAAGCAACATTTGAAATATTCCAACATTACAACAAATCAATTTGAAACAAAGACAACTTTAGTTTATGGAAGAATTGGTGTAGAAGGTCGTTCCACATATTCCTCCTTGAATTTGCCTTTGTTTACTGACACGAACATCCCTGTGCATCAACACAAAGGGGCTGAGAATGGAATAACCAAGCTCTAGAAAGATTTTAATATACAGCAGTGTACTTTCATTTGTCACAGTGGAACCTATGTAGAAGGAGAACATGAAATCTGTCCAAAAAAAGAAAAGGAAACAAGCCATGAGAATGAGGGTGCTTAGCATGGCTCTGATTTCCGGGCTGGAACCGTTTGCCAGCCGGGAGCTGCGCAGGTAGAGCACGCGCTTGTGATGTTCATACAGACGGAGAGCTATGAGGCCGCTGCTCCAGCCCATGAGACCCTGGAAGAGGACGTCCCGAAGAGCCATGAGAGCGAGGAAAAGCCACTGGACCATGTGTCTGGAAGGCAGTAAGTAACAACCACCAGCGTACATTGCAACTTCAGATCTGTTCATGCTGCTGACTGCTGTGATGGTCCAGAGCAAGTTGGAGCTTACCAGAAGGCTAGAGACCCAGAAGAGGAAGAAATAGGGCAGGACTTGCCATGGAGTCCGCGGCCGAAGCTTTCCCCACAGCGTGGTCCTGGGACCAATGGTGATGGCTTGGACCACGCTGAGCAGACAGGTGGTGCAGATGGAGAGGCCCCGCGCCACCCGCCCCAGGTAAACCACAGTTTTACAAGCAGTGCTACCTAGGAAGTTTCTGAAGTAGAAAACTGGGGCTAGATCTCTGATTCCTGTAGTACAAATAATGGCTGCATTTGAGAAAGCCAGGTGAATGATGATAAAGCTTATGGGTTTTTTCTCAGGAATAAAAACAATTATATAGAAGTATCTTATGAATATGAGTGTGTTCCCCCAAATTCCAGGTCCAGTGAGAAAAAGGAAAATTATTCCCTGAATGAAGTTCACCCAAAGCATCTTCTGAATCGCACACTGTACTCAGAAATCCTTTGGAGAAGCACAGATAATCAGAGATGCCAACTTTGCTTTCTATGCATTTTGTCTATCGACTCTACTGAAAATAGGTCTTTGGACAGCTGCGAATGTAGTGGTTCTCCACCTGATCTTGCTTTCTTTATTTCCTTCTTCCCGCTAACAAGGACATAGTGATGATTACACTTCGGACACAAACTCCGTGCTGATGATGCACCCTGCTCATGCCTCGCTCTCCAGAAGGTCCTGTCTGTGTCCCTCGAGTCCAAAGGGCATGTGCTAGTTTTATTCTAGGTAAAAACTAAACCAAGAACACCAACACCTGATGTCTCAACTGTTAACCTGAGTACTGGCCCAAACACCTCCTCTCTCTCCACTACCCAGACCCAATAAATCACATTCTGCCAGTGGCTTGTTTGTGACCAGCTTAGGTTTGCTAATCCACCTCACAGATATTCATCTCTCAGCGAGTGGTAAATTCACTGAATTGTAACAGAGCTTCTCCAAGGAACTGCGGTTGCCAGGCAGACTAGTTTCCCAGAACAAGTTAGGTGTCTAATCATTCCCCCAAGGCTTGGGGTGGCCTAGGGTTGAAAGTGACACCATAGTTGCTTAATAGGGGAGGAGAAAGGTCAGCCTTTTGCCTCAGGGTAGGACTAATTCTGGGGCAAAATCAGACTAAAACTGATTTTGGTAAACTCTCATTTACCTTGTTCTTCATATCCATCTCTCCTGAGAGAAGCCCCCAGTAGAGCACTAGAGAAGGTATACAACTCTGACACTGGTCCTGTGCACTCTACCAAGTGACACATTTTACCTATTCTGTCTTTGGAAACTTGTGCCATCCCATGACTTTCCCAATCCCTGATTTTCAAAATACTGTTGTATCTCATGTTGTGATTTGCAAACCCACTTTGTAAATAGCATCCTCATTTCTGTGTTGCTTTTTCTTCTGCATGTTAAATATGAGCTTTGGAAGAGAAATCTGTTTTGCTTATTTTCTTCTAAAACATAGATAGAGATATCTTGTTATGGCAACATTAATTCTATTTGTCCTCCTAAATTTAGCTCTCTGAAGAATTTTCAACTCCTTTCCCCAATAAATGTAACACTTGTACTTAGCTTGTCTCAAGAATATATGCAACGTGTCAAGGATGGTCTTTTCCACATCCTCACCCTTCACAGCTCTCGATTGACCAGCATTCACAAATTGGCCTACAGTTTTTTTGGGCTGCACTTTTCCTAAGAGCTTCAGACTGTGAGACCCATGCCTGTGCTTCCTCCCTCCCCTGGGAGTGAGAACACCTGACACTTCTTTCTGTCTAGTGACTAAGTGACCAGCTCAGAGCCTGCTATTAAATGCGCAAACTAGTTTACAAGTTAATTATTCAATGAAGCTTATGATCATAAAGTTTGAATGGCAGAAATGAGCTGACTTTTCAATGTGAGGTGATACCTAGGTGGTCTCTGCTTCCTTCCTAACAGACCATGAACATATTTCTTGGCTTCTCTCAGACCTAATTTTCTCTCATTCATTAACTAGCGATAGTGCTGTGGCACTTGCTAAACAGGAATTGTGCCCATGATCTATCTCCCTGAACCAAAAAATCATTTTCCACAACTAACCATGAGAATTACAACGTTTCATTATGACTGTCTCCCACCACCCAGACTCAATAATTCATACAGGGTACATTTTAAGTGCAGGAAAGGAATGAATGAAATGACTGAAAAAAAGGAGTCACCATCCTAAAAAGCCTACAGGCTCCAGAAGTGAAATATGGTTTTCAACAAAAATCCCAACTACTGGAAATGCCAAACTGCACAAACACATCAGGGATGTGACGGAGAATCAGGGCTGCCATACAGCCAGCTTGAAGTTGAGGCCCCAGGTCTCCAGCTGCTCCCTCTCCAGTGTAAAAAGCAGTCTCAGTCACAGTGCATCTGACTCGGGGCCTGCACACAAGGGCTCACTTGTGACCAGTGAGACAGAGCTTCCTGGGCATTATTTGGAGGTGGAGGGCTGTCTCCTTCCTGTGTCCTGGCACTTCCCTCTCCACATTAGGTGAGACACCCAGACCCCACCTGGCCCTGGCCCACCTGCCTGCCGCTGCTCCCCTTCCACAGCTAAAGCAGTCATGGTCCTCAGAGTCAGGAGTTCTCACCTGTGCAGGCTGTGCAGCCAACTCTGCATGGAGCTGTGCAGGGCAGCAAGGTCAGTCCCTGTTATCTGAGTCCCAGGGCTCCTGGCTAACTCCCACTGTTGTCACGATGTCAAGGCCATGACAGTTGGACTCGCCAGGGAAAGGGCTCATCTGCTCCATCTCCACCCCTGGGGTGCAGCTCTGCTCTGGCTCCCTCCCTCTGGCCCCCCTTGCTGAGCCCAGCAACTTCTCATGCTGATTTCAATGAGTGTGAAATAATCCCTAGGCTTTACTTTTTGTACGTCGTGTTTATACTTTTCTGCTGGATGGTTAAGACCAAGATAAAACAAGACCTATATAACAAAGCATGTAACTTTTGTGTATGACAAGGTCAGTCAAATCCCCTCAGGATTTACCCTGAAGCCCTGCACATAAGTTTGTAGATCTTTTTTCAGTGTCAGCCATGTGGATGAGTCATGGCCATTGCTTGACCAATGTGCTCTCTGTGAAAACCTGAGAGAATACTTTTTCTCTAGGTGACTCTTCTTAGGCACACTCTACATCATTGATCACTTTCCTCTGTGGCCCTATGATCTCCTTGATCAGAAAATTTGGGACACCAATGAGTTAGAGGATGTTACAGTACAGGTTCTCTTATGTTCTGAGTCCTCAAAGGGCTAAAGGCCTAGAGCCAAATATCTGTATATACAAAGTATTTGGGATACATATACAGCTACTTGCTCTTAGTTTAATGAGAAAAAATATTTATTCTAATAGTGTTTAAACAACGTGTCATGTCTGCATCTTGTACTGTGAATAACTACTATGAAGACAACAGTATACAATGTATTACTAGCCTGTTTTGAAACTGTCTCATTGCTATTTTTTCTCAATAAAATTAATTTTAAAAAAGAAGTAATCCCTAAGAAGCACTGTAATGAGAAATAGTTCACAGAGGGCCTAGGTTTACAATAGTGTAGGGCATTTCCATCTCAACCCCTCCAGTCATCATCAAAGACAGCCACCAATTACAAAGAAAATTTGAAGTGGTCACTTTCAGAACAACTTGGAAGTACACACACATTGCTAATAAAAAGAAAATGCAGCCCTGATATCCGGATAGAGTAGACTCGGACAGCAGTGCTTCCATAAAGCTCAGATCAGTACAACTTACCTATCTCTTCTTTCTGACTTTTCCATCTGTCATATCCATAAAAACATAGCTAAGTGTGATGTCACCACATTTTTCTTCTTTTTGCTGAAAGCTGTGTATTTTTCACTAAAAGGAGTATAACTTTATGTGTAGGAATCATTTGTAGTCAATATTTGCACCCAAAATCAGAGAAATTCTAACCTCATTTTGCATATTACCCACCTTTGCAGAAGTAATTTTTGAAAAGTCTGACCTCCTAGTTACAAAATCTTGACTAACCTGTCAAAAATAATTGACCATACATATAACATTTTGTCTTGGCCCTGCCAATACGGTGTTCTAGTAACTTTTTGAATCAGGATTTGTGAATCTTTGAACTTTGTGCTTTGTGAGGTTGTTCTAGCTATTCAGGGGCCTTTTGAATTCCTTATGAAATGTAAAATTGTATGTTCCCATTTCTTTCAAAAATATAAAAAAGATTTTGATTATGTTGCAGCAAACCTATCGATAGACTTGGTTAATAATGATATTTTAAAATTTTTTCAGTGAATGAAAGTACAGAATTTTTCTATGTATCTTTGTCTTTTGTAATTCCATTTAGCAATGTGTTGCAGTTTTTACTGCACAAGTTTATTACCTGTTTGGTTAAGTTTGCTATGTGTTATAGTTTGTATCTCGTTGTTCCCCCAAAGCTTCATGTAAATCATGGGGTGGTCACCGCTCCAGGAGCGGTGCATGTCTTGAGGGGCGGGCGCAGGCCTGAAAATCAGCACAGAGCTAGAGGGGCGGAGCCAAAGAGGCGTGAGCCGTTATACTTAACAGCGTGCATCTCCCCCACCCCTGGGCTGGTGGCCTCTCTTGGAGGTACAGAGCGGATCATCCTGGACACAGGTGCTCCAGCCTCTCTTCCAGACCCTGTAGCATGGGATAGCTGTGTGTCGAGGTCTTGCTATGTGATTCAGGCTGCTTTAAACTATGAAATCTCCAGTAATTGTGAGCTAAATAAACCTTTCCTTCCCTAAGCCTGTGTGTCGGGTATTTGTCCCAGCAATGAGAGAAGGGTGACTAGTGTGTTGCAGTTTTTATTTTATCTATTTTTTTAAAAAATATTTTTAATTTATTTTAAAGAGTATAGTAATAACTGATATGGTATTAGAAATGGTAAGCAGTTAGAAGACTAAGGACAGACATTCAAGCATGTCATATGTGCAATCTGACATAACTATGTCTGTTAACCTGAGCAACTGATTTGACGATAAAAATGAATGATATATCAATTTTTATGTATTTAGGAAGGGTCTGCAGGGTCTACAGAGTCTCACTGTGTAGATGAGACTCAATATGATCCTCCTGTTTTCAGCCTCCCAAGCGCTGGGATTACAGGCACGTGTCACCACGCCCAGTCTCGATTACCTTCTCAGTGCGCCCCGGGGGGCGGTGCCAACAAGGCATGCAGAGATCGAACTCGGCCTCTGGTCTCTGCCTAAGCAAGTGTTTTAGTCTGCTGAGCTGTTTGGCTGGCCCTCTACCACCCATTGTTAATCAGTTACTCTTGTTTTGAAAATCTGTAACATATGTATTGCTCTATATTACCCTGTTTCTTTCTTTGTTTCTGATTTTTGTTCTTGCTTTTGTTTTTAAAATTCAAAATAAAATTGGATTCAGAAAAAGTTTCAGTAAGGAAAAAGGATTCCGCTTGTGCTTAGATTATAGGCAAAATGTGTGATACTCTAGCAGGAAGTTTTTCTACATTGTTCTCATGCTCTGAGACTGCAGGGGGTTGAGATTAGAGTCAGGGGACTAACTGATCTGGTTGGAAAAAATCCAGGCAGTGTACTATTCATGCTATGATATGTTATATTCTGGTTGTTTTCAGGGAAAAATGGTGGCAAAAAGTAGAATGCAGAGTTTTGAAAACCTTACCAGAAGGAAGCTTGTGTAACTTTGGGGTCAAATGGTGTTTGGCTCCTGAAGAGATTATTATCATTAAAGAAGAACCCGAGTGATTTAAGCATAAAAAGAAAAAATGTCTTAAAGATATCTCAGAAGCCCGTCACGAACTTGAGTGCAAAATGGTAGTCTTTCCATTTGGTGAGAGTCCCTGAGAACCCTCCATAACAAGTGACTTGAAGGGACTTGGTCCCGGGATTCATTTCACCGTGCTTGAACTTCCAGGTACTCAGAAGCTGCTAAAGCTGTGGTCCCAGGGACTGCTGCTCCTGTTTCCACTGACTGCAGATGTCGTCGTCCATTTGATACTGGTGTTCTTAGCACGTGAAATTCCAGGTTGCTACAATACAGAGGCATCCACGCAGATCTCGAGGGAGTAGCTGTGAGAGCAGGCAGGGAACTTCTGAGTTGCTACGTCATGTGTGGTATCATCATGTAATTTTTTCAACAATTGTATACTTTTCAGGTTGAGAACTCTTGCTAACTCCAGCAAGACATATCAATTCAACAGTGTGTTTTAGGCATTTTATCACATTGCTAATTGCTGAAACACACAGGCAAATTTATGGGACAATCTAACTACATGAGGAAAGTGTTAATTTATTAATAGATACATCTTTATGAACTGATTGCACCTCACACATCAATAAATGAGTCATTCTTTCTTTTCCAAAAGTTTCTAATATATTGTTGTCTTGCTTTGTTTTGCAGTAGAAGGGATGAACTCAGGACCTTGTGCTTGTCAGGCAGGTACCTGTACAATTGAGCCAACTCCCCAGCCCCAAGTTTCTAGTATAGGACCTGGAAAAACATTAAAGTAACAACAGAAATTTGGTGGCTCTGTGATGTCTAGCAGAATAAAACTGTCATAGATATCTCTTGCACTAAAAATAAATTCCTTAGAAAATAAGAAGTGTCCCCAGTCCTAGCCCAGGCCTGGTGAGTGTGTGGAAGAGCTCCAGCTACCCTGTGCTGGCGGGACCTACTGGTCCCAGCCCAGGCTCAGCATGGGTGAGACCCTCTTCCAGCCACTTGGGATGCCCCCCAACATTCCACAACACCTCCCCTACCCCGCCCACTGAATAGGAATTTCTGCTGTATTCCAGGAACCCCCAGACCCAATCCTAGCCCAGGCCCGGTGAGTGTATGGGAGAGCTTCCAGCTACTCTGCGCCAGCTGGACCTACTGGTCCCAGCCCAGGTGCAGCATGGGTGAGACCCTCCTCCACCCCCTTGGGACACCCCCATGACTCTGTAGTACCTCCAACCCTCCCAAAGAGTAGGAAATTCTGCCACATTGCAGGAACCCCCAGATAGAGTCCTAGCCCAGGGCCAGTGAGTGCGTCAGAGAGCTGCCTCTCCCCGCTACTCCATTTGTCCCCTGCAAACTCAGCTCAGGCCTGGCATACAGGCCTGGGTGAAACCCTGCAGCTGCAATCCCTGCAGAGAGAGTAGGGGACAGAACCAACCCGCTAGTCCAGGAACAGAACATCATGGCAGAGGAGCACAACAGGTTCAACCCCAAGGGCAACAACAGGAAATAACTGAGCACAGCAGCAAGACCCAAGCCTAGCACAGCAGGATAAATCCAAACTTTGTAGATCTGCACCTGAACTTCAGTAGGTGCTAAGGTTATAACTGCAACAAAGATCTACAACAAAGCTCAGAAAATAGTGCTACACAAAATGACAAGAAAGAACAAAATGCAACCTCAGAACCCAAGCCAACCCATACCAAGTGCAGAGGACACTAACACAGAACAAATTTGGAATAACACAGCTGAAAGCAAAGAATCAATGGCTTCTTAAATAAACAAAAAGCTTCAGAAAGGCATAGAGCAACTCAGATTGGAAATAAAAAAGAAATCCCTGAAATAATAACATCTGCAGAACAGAATCAAATGCAGAAACATATGGAGGAAAGCCAATGCCAACCCAGAACAAGTGCAGAGGACACTAGCTCGGCTCAAATGTACGAATTAATAGCGTTGATAGTAAATAAGCAACAACAGATAGTCATACAAAATCTCAGAGTGGAATTCCTTTCTACTAGCTCAGTTCAAATGTATGAATTAAGGAGAGATAGCTCAGTGTCATCAGTGCCTGCCTGGCAAGCACAAGGTCCTGAGTTCGATCCCTGGTACAAATGTATGAATTAATAGTTTCGATAGGAAATAAGCAACAGCAGAAAGTTATACAGAAACTAAGAGCGCAATTGTTTTCTGAAATAAAAAAAGAATTCTCAGAACTCATAGCATCTGAAGTAGAGAATCAACTACAGAAACATAGGGAGGAAACCCAATCTGAAAAAAACACTGTATGAAAAGAATTTTAACTGCTTCTAAGGAAGACATTGATAAAAGAAAATAGAAGAGATTAGAAAAATGACACATTCTTTGACTGAGCAATACAGGAAACAAATAGATCACATGAAGCAGAGTCAAAGAGATATAGAGGAAATGAAACTCTCAATCACAAGCTTGCAAAACTGTTTAAGTGAAAGTGAAAACAGAGTTTCAGATCCTGAAGACACTGGTGCAGCTAGTGAAAAGGTAAGAAAGAATCTCTTAAAAACAACTAGAATACAAGAAAGAATAATCCATCACCTGCAAGATGATGCAAAGATCAACAAAGTGAGACTAATAGGAAACAAAGAGAAAGAAGGAGTCAATACAAATGACATTAAAAAATATGGGCAGAAGTAATAGCAGAAAACTTCCCAAATATGAGGAAACAATCTGACATTCAGGTAACCAAAGCATACAGAATGCCAAGTAACCTCAACCCAATGAAAAACACACCAAGACATATAATAGTCACGATCCCAGAAATTCA
>NW_004524599.1:19132857-19138038 GCF_000260255.1 Octodon degus
TGTCTAGTTGTTTTTAAGAGATCCTTTCTTTCTTCTTTCTTTCTTTCTTTCTTTCTTTCTTTCTTTCTTTCTTTCTTTCTTTCTTTCTTTCTTTCTTTTTCAGACCTGGGGATTGAACTCAGGCCCTTGCGCCTGCTAGGGAAGCACTTATTCCACTGAGCCATCTCCCCGGCCTCAGGAGATCCTTTCTTATCTTTTCACTAGCTGCACCAGTGTCTTCAAGATCTGTCTTCACTTTCACTTAAACAGTTTTGAAAGCTTGCGATTCATATTTTAAGTTCCTCTATATCTCTTTGACTCTACTTCATGCAATCTATTTCTTTCCTGTATTGCTCATTCAAGGATTCCGTCATTTTTCTAATATCTTCTTTTTTTTATCAATGTCTTCTTTAGAAGTACTTATTAATTCTTTTACTGCAGTGTTTTCTTCAGATTGGGTTGCCTCCCTTTGTTTCTGTAGTTGATTCTTTACTTCAGAAGCTGTGAGTTCAGAGAATTCTTTTTTTATTCTAGAAAAGAATTCAGCTCTGAGTTCCTCTATAACTTTCCACTGTTGCTTATTTACTTTTGACACTATTAATTCATACATTTCAGCTGAGCTAGTGTCCTCTTCATTTGTTCTGGGTGAGCTTTGGGTTTCCTCCATATGTTTCTGCATTTTATTCTTTACTGCGGATGTTATTAATTCAGAGATTTCTTTTTTCATTTCCAATCTGAGTTCCTCTATATCTTTCTGCAGCTGTTTCTTTATTTCAAAAGCTGTTGATTCATTGCTCTCAGCTGTGTGATTCCCAATTTGTTTTGTGTTAGTGTCCTCTGCACTTGTTATGGGTGGGCTTGGGTTCTGAGGTTGCATTTTTCTCCTTCTTGCTGTAATTTTGTGTAGCACTGTCTTCCATCCTTTGTTGTAGAGCTTTGGTGCAGTTATAACCTTAGCACCTATTGAAATTCAGGTGCAGATCTACAATGTTTGGATTTATCCTGCTGTGCCTGGCTTGGGTCTGGCTGCTGTGCTCAGCTCCATCCTGCTGCTCCCCTTGGGAGTGATGCTGTTGTGCCCCTCTGGCAAGATGTTCTGCTCCTGGACTAGCTGGGTGGCTTTGTCCCCTACTCTCTCTGTAGGGATTGCAGCTGAAGGGTTTCACTCCAGGCCTGTATGCCAGGCCTGAGCTGAGTCTGAAGGTGACAAGGTGGAGTAGGCGGAAAAGGAAGCTCTCCCACACCATCACCAGGCCTGCATTAGGGCTAGATCTGGAGTTCCCCAGAATACAGCAGAAATTCTCACTCACTGTGTGGGGCTGGTGTGTGTTGCGGAGTGATGCGGTGTCCCAAGGGGGCGTAAGAGGGTCTCACCCATGCTGCACTTGGGCTGGGACCAGCAGGTCCTGCCAGCGCAGGGTAGCCAGAAGCTTTCCCACACACTCACTGGGCCTGGGCTTGGAGAGGATCTGGGGATCCCCAGAAGGTGGCAGAAATTCTCACTTGGCAGGTTGGCAGTTTTTCTTTGTTAGTAAGTTTTTTATTATATTTTCAATTTTATTGACTGATATTGGCTTATTATCTTATGGATTCATTTGGGCAATTTGTGCATAACTTGTAATCTGTTCATTTTTTCTGTGTTTTTCATCCTGTGAGAGTCAAAAATTTTTTACATATGTATTCATCATCTTCTGAGTTTCCAAGGATCCATCATAATTTCACCCTTTTTATTTTTATTGCTTGAATTTGATTTTTTTTCTTTCCTTTTGTGATGTGGATGCATAGGAATTTATTTATTTATTTTATTTAATCTTTCTAATGACCAAGTCTTTGACTCATTAATTCTTTTTTATTCTTTTGTTTGTCTCAATTGCATTAGTCTCTGCTCTAATCTATATGATTTCCTCCCTTCTTGGGATTTGGACTGAACTTGCTCTTCTTCCAATAGAAACTTGTAGTGCAGCATTAGGGAGGTAATTTGTTCTCATTCTGTTTTCATGCTGTGTGAATCCACCACATAAATTTCTCTCTGAAAACGGTTTTCATTGAATCCTACTAATGCTTAGAAGTTATGTTTGAATTTTCTTTGTATTGTAAATTTTTTTCAAGTCCTTCTTTAATTTCATCTGTTACCCATTAGTTGCTGAGGATGGTTGAATTTAATTTCCATGTGTTTTGGAGGGTTTGGCAGTTTCTTTTGCTGTTAATTTCCAGTTTCTTTGCAATATGGTCAGGTTACGGCTAGCCAAATATCTCAGCGGATTAAAGTGCCTGCAAACAGCCACAGAGAATAGAGGTTGGATCCCCGGGCCTGTCCTAACAGCTCTGCCAGCCCTGCCCCAAGGGTGCACTTTAATAGTGATTGAGACTGGGAGTGGTGTCACATGCCTGTAATTCCAGCGCTTGGGAGGATGTAATCAGGAAAATCACTACATGTCCGATTTAGTAGTGAGACCCAGAACACACTGTAGACCCTTCTGTGAAATACAGAAAAGAAAAAGCAATATGGCCAGATAATATACATGGGATCATTTCATTTCTCTTGCATTTACATAAGCATATTCTCTGGTTAAGAATGTGCTCTACTCTACAGAACTTCCCATGTACAGCTGAAAACTGCTCAGGTGTTTATGGGTAGAACACTCTGTAAATGTCTATGAAGTCCCTTTGTTCAAGGTTAGGCTCACTTCTGCTACCTCTTTGCTATTTTTTTTTCTGCTTGACCTATCTTTTTGAGATAAAGAGGTGTTATGTTTCCCTGAGAAGATTGTCTTATATGTTATTAGATTTTTTATGCCCTTTAATATTTGTGTTACATAATTGACTGATACCATATTTGGTGCATACATATTTATGACTGCTATTTCTTCCTCTTCAAGTTGTCCCCTAACCAGAGTGTAGTGACCTTCTTTATCTCATTTTGTCATTCTTGGTTTCAAATTCAAATTGTAAACAGAATAGCTACTCCTGTCCTTTCTGAGCTCCTGGAGCATGTAGTATTGTTTTCCATCCTTTGACTCTCAGTTTATGAATTTCTATTTGGCTTAAATGTGTTTGTTGTATACAGCATGTTGTTGAATTTTATTTTTGATCTACTCTGCAAATCTATTTCTTTTTAATTGTTGAATTGAGTCCATTTCACTGATGATTAAAATTGATATGTGCTGTCTTATATTTCTCCTGTTCTTTTCCTGCTCATGGTTCACTTCTTTTCCTGTGTTTAATTGTTTGTCCTGTTTACTGGGTAATTTCTGTTGCTCTTGGAGTTGAGGTCATTTTGATCCCTTTCTAGAATGTCTTTTAGTACTCCGTGTCAGGTTGATTGGGTAGTCATAAAGTTTTTAGTTGTTTTTTGTCATGGAAGTACTTAACTTCTACATTAATTTTGAAAAGGAGTTTTGCAGGCTAAAGCAGTCTGGGTTGGAATTTGTTTTCTTTATGAGTTGAAATACTTCATGTTCTTCTTCACTTGATGGCTTATGTTGAGAAATCTGCTGTTATTCTGACAGGTTTTACTTTAAATATGTTTCATCTGTTTTCTTTCTTTCTTTCTTTCTTTTTTTTTTCTTTGTCTCTTTTTTATTTTTCAGAACCTAGGATTGAACTCAGGCCCTTCCCTTGCAAGGTAAGCATTTATTCTACTGAAACTTCTCCCCAGAACCCTCTTTTCTCTAGTGGCTTTTAGTATGTTGCTCTTGTGCTGACATTCTGGGATCTTGATTATTATACATCTGAGTGCATATTTATTTTGATTGTTAGTATTTGGAGATCTATATGCATTGGGTACCTGAATTTCAGATTGTTTACTTATATTTGGGAAGTTTTCTATTATTAAATCTACTCATTTTTTTATGTCATTTGTGTTGACACCTTCATTTTCATTCATGATTATTAGTCTCATGTTGTTCATCTCTGCATTGTTGTGCAGCTCTTGTATTATTATTTTGTGGATGCTTCTTTATTTTAAGACACTTTTACTTTCCTGGTCACTAGCTGCAAGGGTGTTTTCAGGGTCTGAAAGTCTATCTTCACTTTCATTTAAACCTTTTTGCCAATATTTAGTGACATTTTATGTTTCCTCACTGTCTCTTCTACTGTAAAACCATGTATTCTATTTCTTTCCTGTATTGCTTATTGAAGATTTACATCATTTTTCTGCTCTCTACTTTTTATCAGTCTTCTTTAGTGTTTTCTTTTTCCAGAACTGGGGATTGAACTCAGGCTCTTGTGCTTGCCAAGCAAGCACTTATTCTACTGAGCTATCTTCGTGACTCCCTACCCCCTTTTCTTTCAACGTCTTCTTTAGAAACACATAGTAATTCTTTCATTATAGTTATCTTTTCTTTTTTTTTAACCTGGGAGACTATTTCTGATCTGATTTCCTGTCACACTGTCTACAATTGTTTCGCTACTTCAGCTCCTATAATTTCAGAGATTTCAGGTGTGTGCCATACAATTTCTTCTGTGCTGATGTCTCTTGGACTTGTTCTGGGATGGCGTGCTCCTTTGTTTTGTCATTTTTTTTATTTCAGAAAGAACTCTACTTTTATCTCTGTCAGGTTCTTTTGGGTATGTGAAAGTTGGATAGTAGGTAGTTGTATTAATCCAATCAGAACCTCTCTATAAAGAGTCTCATCTTCAGTAATGACTTATTTGTCAGAGATTCTTCTTTTGTGTGTATCCCAAGATTATGCCTTCTCTGTTGATTGAGACTGAGATATTGGTTTCCATTTGGCACTATCCTCCATTTTTCAGTATAGGGCTTTGGGGAGATTATTATCCAAGCACCTACCAATATTATTACCCAATGAAGAGCATGTGGCTAAGGCAGTTATTGTATCCTAGTGACAGTAGTACAATCAACCATACTAATAACAGTAAGTGAAAATTAGAAATTTACAAACTCTGGTAACTAATGGTTTTGTGTTTTAGACCATTGAGGCAAGTTCTCTAGCCATGTAACAAAGCAGATAGCAAATTGGCAATTTGTATATAAACTAGTGGACCTGAGTTCTGTCTGGGCTCCTCCCCTTCACATACCGGGATTCATCTAGGCAGAGAAGTTCACCTCAGTTACCTCATGTCACCTCTGTGCCATGAACCAACTCCCCATAGGTCTGCACCACAATCAGGCCCCACTGGGCCTAGCAGTACGCTTCAGCTCCCCTGGCCAAGGTACAGCCTTCAGATCCTCCTCTTGCA
>NW_004524599.1:19159872-19179199 GCF_000260255.1 Octodon degus
TTTTATGGGTAGTGAATGGAGTCTTCAGTTCTGATTTATTTCAGTAGAATACTCGAATGTTTCAATGAGATACTTGATGGGCACTTGAACTTGCTCAGTTTACTGCACTTAGAGGCTGAGCACAGAATTTCACACTTCACTGATATGTCTGAGCCCCCTGGATACTGTCCACCCATGCTTCACTGTCCTGCTGCAATTGTGAGCTCATCCTTGCTCCACTTCACTAAAGCACCTTTCTCATTACTCTGCTAAGCTTGTATGATTCATAGACAACCTTCAAGTCAGTTCTTTGTGATATGATACTCTTTTGAGATTTGTTGCAGATACAGAGATTTTCTTCTCAGTGAAACTTAGGCTATCGTGACTGCAAGAGTGGTTTTAGTTAGTTAGTTAGTTAGTTAGTTAGTTAGTTAGTTAGTACAGGGACTACAGGGTCTCACTGCACACATCAGACTCATAGTTATTCTTGTTTTCAGCCTCTCGAGTACTGTGATTACAGGTGCACACCGCCAGGCCCAGTCTCAATGCCCATCTCAGTGTGCCCCGGGGGCAGGGCTGGCACGGGTACAGGTAGGTGTGTCTGCATGAGCAGGTGCTGTAATCCACTGAGCTATCTGGCCAACCCCAAGTGTTCTACTATTTATGTCACAGGGAATATTTTACATGTGGAAATATTTTAATTGTCTATAGCATAAAGCACAAGACAGATAAAGGAATTTCTAAATCAGTCATTGCTATTAGACTCAACTGGAAGATAGTAACTCAAGAGCCTTGCAGGACAATAAAGGTGACATACCTCTCAGAAGTTGAACTTTCTTGACAAGGAGGAGGCCCTGAGTCCAATGCACAGAACCATGCAAAGAAAAGGGCAAGAACTGAAGCTCTTGTGCAGCATCCTTAGTAAAGAGCCACATAATTCCACTCAAGCCTCAACAGGAATGGGAGGATTTGAGTGCTGAGAGAGAACACTGCTTGACAGTGAACTTCAAAAAGGAAGAGACCCACAGCAATGTGCAGATGTCAGCTGTGACTGTCTCACTGAGCTGCAGGGACTGACTATGTACACAGCAGGCAGGAAGACCCTATGCACAAATGGGCTGCCTCTCACCCCACACTTCTGGTCTCAAGAAACAGAGCACCGGGTGGGAGAAAGTGGCTCTGGAGTTGTTTAGGTTTCCTCTAAATAGAGCTCTGTGTACCCCATCCTCCAAACCTTCACCAACCACAAACACATGGTTCATTCCACAACAAAATTCTTAAAGCTAATTTGTGTTAGGCAGGGATATAAAAAGAAATGGAATTCAGCCTAGGATAGGGAATATCTTCTGGCTATATGAAGTGAGGTGGACCAGGAGCCCCGAGGTGGGATCACTGGGTGCAGCTCAGGGTTTCGGGGTCTGGGGACTTCCTGATCCCAGTATGGCTGATAGCCTGCACCTGGGGGGGTATCTCTGTCACCCCCAGCTGAGCACTCTTGTTGTCAAGGGTGATGGAAACCATAATGGGCAAAGAAAGACCCTTTTGATGGCAGCACAAAGCCTTCCATGATAGGAGCTCTCCATCCTTGTTTGCTTAGTCCTGACCACAGAGTTCAGGGCTCTTTAGCTACCTAGGGATGAGGTTCATAGGTGGAGCCTACTTCAGTGATAACAGAAACTGCAGCTCATGTAACAGCACCAACCTTCAAAGAAAGCTTTAGCTGAGGAATAAGAGAAAATGGGAAGGGACTGATCTCAAGAAACAGTAAAGTGCAACATTCACCGTGCTGACAGAGAAAATCAGATTAGTCCATAAACAGAAAAAGGGAAGCAGCTTTCACGGCATCCTGGGTGTGGGTTAGGGGGTCTCACAATATCCACTGAGGCAAGGGAATACTAGAGCTTCTAGAACCCCCTTATTTCATTCTAGATGTTTATTCTCAAGGAAAGAGAGATCAGTGACTACTGTCTGTTTGAAGATACCATGGAGCCACCCACTGCTCCAGCACATCAGCTCCCAAAACAGGACAGCACTGGGAGGCACGGAGGTTGAGGGCAGATTCGGGACTGTGTTAGCAGGGAAAGGTATGAAGCTCTGTGCTCTGCTTTTCTGGGAAACAAGTCATGGCTGAAGGCTTGAGCATCCCTGACTCACATCCAGAGGCATCTCCTGTCCTTCATCCACCCTTACCCTGCTTTGCCCAACACCTTAACTTCTAAAATTGTGCCATTTTTCACCAAGCTTCTATGTGCTTACAAGTGTACCAGGAAAATTTAACTCAGAAAAATAAACATTAATTTCTTTATGGCTGAACTGGACAGCTAGGGAGAGGGTTTTATAGGTTGCTGTTAGGCCTTCCAAAAACCTAGGTGACAGCCCACCATTGAGTGCATCCCAATCCATCCCCATGAGGACGAGCCACTCAGAAGGGAAAGGCTGGTGGAGAGTGTGAGCAAGCCTCTGTGCAGGCCACCAATGGTGAGGCTACAGACACCTGCCTTCACGTCTTTGAGTCTCTTTTTTGGGCTGTGTGCAAATGGGAAGAAGGAGACCATTTCAGAGAGGAGCTAGGCACCCAGCACAGGTGTGTGACTCTGATAACTCTTCCACATGCATCCCTCCCAGCTGGCTCTGCACAGGATGGCACAGCTGGAGCTTTGCAGACAGGGCTCTGCCTGACAGGGAGCCCTGGTGTGAAGAGCATCATTTGGGTGCATAAGCCATCTGCCATGCACACAGCTAGCACCCACAGATGGTCAGCGCAGTCAGATCCCTGCACGTTACTCATTACTGAAGACAAATCTCGTCCCTACTCCCCAAGGGAAGATATGATTGCAGACCCAGGGATTTATCATCAGTGAGGAATGTACCTGAATGCATTCAGAAATATATATATATATATATGATAATTTCTCCCAGTGAGTTCTTAGCTCTGGTACTCAGTGAGGCAGATGAAGGAGAAGACACTCAGCTCCCTTCAATCTGGTATCTAGAAGGATCTTCACATCACTGAAGTCCTCTTCTCTTTTCTGCACACTCAGTGTAATCCCCATAAGGATATTGCTGTATTCTCAGATTATGGGGCAGCAGGGAGAGGACAGAGCTGCACCACAGAACTAGAGGTGGAGCAATGGAGGCCCTTCCCCATGTGAAGCCAAAACTCCTGAAGCTGATGTTTTGACAGCAGTGGGAGTTGGCCGGGATCCCTGGGACCCAGAAGGGTTAGTGGCCTGGCCGTGCTGCTCTGCAGAGCTGCACACTGAACTGGATGCACAGGTTGCGCAGGTCAGCACTCCTGACTCAGGATTGCAGCTGCCTTGGCTGCAGAAGGGACGCTATCTCAGGCTGAGTGGGGCAGGAGCAGGGAGGGAGGAAGCTGAGATCTCTGTTACTTGCAGAAGAGGCAGGGGCCAGGGAACATGGAGAAGACAGCTTATTCTTCACCAACCCATACCCAGAAACCTCTTTCTTACTGGTTCACAAAGCAGCCACCTTGTAGCAGCGTGTTTTATGCAATATGTGGGAAGTTTCCCTTCCTAACCAAGAGAAGAACAGGAGACTTGGGGCCTCACTGACACTCCAGCATCAGTGTGTGGGGCCTTTAGTCTCCAGAGTCTCTCCTGAGCCGCTCTTTCTCCTACACAGGTAAGGGTGTTTTATGCTTTTTCTTATTTCTAGTGTCATTCTGACCTTTCAAGATGTGATGATCTGTATCCCCTTTTTTGTTTAGCTTTGTCAGAGATGGATATTCCATTGCCATTTAAATATTGTAGGTTTTTTAATTCAGCAAAATAATCCAATATACTCCAATAGTCCATAATAGTAGTGTGTTTATCCGTAGGACTAGCAATGTCAGAAGTTGTTGAATTGAGCCCTTTACAGCTCAGCACATTAATATGGCTTTACTTTTCATACCTTGTTATTATACTTTTCTGCTTGATGGTTAAGACCAAGATAAAGACATATAGGTTAAGACCTATGTAATAAGAAGTGTAACTATGGTATCTGGCAAGGTCAGTTAAATCTCCTCAGGATTTATCCTGAAACCCTGGAACACAGTTTGTAGATTCTTTGTCAGTATATCATGTCTGCATCTCATACTATGAATAACTACTATGAAGACAAAAATATGCAATGTATTAATAATTGCAACTGTTCTATTAATCGGTTTTGAAACTATCTCATTGTTACTTGTTTCACAATAAAATTAATAACAAAAAAGAAAAATGTAATGATCTTGACTTATTTCTGATGATTGCATTTATTGAAAGTATTCCCTCTCCAATCCAGAAAATCTAAGGCATTATATTTGTAATAACCTGGAGTAGACAGAGAATCTGACCACCAGAGTCTCTGACAACTACTTGTGTCACACCTGCCCGGCACTTCTACAAGCTCTGTGTCCCTTTGCCCTTGAACCCTCAGGTGGGCCTGCACAGTACAAGCACAACCCCTAGTTTGTAGATGGGAACAATAAGAATCAGGGGCCTGGGCCATGCTCAGAGTCAAGCAGCCTAATAGGGGAGGCCATGGTGTCCAAATCAATGGACAGATTTTACTTTCTTAAGTTGAATGATGTTGCTATGTTACATAGAAGAAGAGAACCCCTTCACCTCTTGTGACAAGCCATTACTTAAATAGATTGACATGGAGTAAAATTAAATAATTGTTTATATTCCAAGGCAAAGAGCTTGTTAAGGATCATTTAAAAAATGCACATGAAGGTCTCTATCCAGCAGCCCCCAGAGCGGCTATCAGTGTGTAGCTTCTCAGCAAAGGTTTGACGTCCTCAGGACAACAAAGAAATACTTCTTGTTCCATGGTCTCTAACTGTTGCCTGAGAGAAAAGAGAAGTAACAGAAAAATAATGCAGTTATAAGCAGATATATAAATAATACACAAATGAAAATAATGACGATATCCTTTAACGCACAGTGTGTGCCATTTACAGTTTCAGTAGAAGGGTGGAAATGAGCCCCAGGCCGCTCAGCTGTAGCATTCATAAGGAGAGAGACCTCCCCAGTGTCTTTCAAATGGCCTGCTCAGATCTGACCTGTGATCATTCTGCAGCGTTACATCTCAAAGCCTTATATAACCATTTACTCGCAGACTATCATTTGGCATTTAACTGCTGGTCCTTGAAGAATGCTTTGGACACCAGAAAAGTGTTAACATGGGAGCATATTCTCATAGTACAATGGAGGGAGGGCCAGAATGCAGACAGCAATGTGTTATGTTCAGGGAAAACAAGGCAGAGAAAAGCCTAAAAACTTTTGTGAGTGAAGGGCACTGTTACCTTTGCAAGGTGGTGGTAAAAAATGTCATCTGGGATGCTTTACTGCATGGAGAAGTTGTCAAGTATTCAGAGGTCGGTTTGATAAGGAGATCAAAAATGGGGAATGACAAGTGTGCTGAGGATGAGATGTTAAGTATATATGACTTTAAAGAAGGAGTAAATTTCTATTCGCAAAGCTCATTCCACATGAAATGTAGAAGGAGATAACAGAACAAAGAGACAACATTTACACACTGTGTGCAGGGATCACAACACGAGACTTTGGGGGTGGCTTGACCTCTGATGTGGTTATGCGGATGAAGAAAGAAGCTGGATTTCACCAAGTCCAAGGGCAGAATGAGGACGATATTTCTGATGTCCACAGAGCAGCACAGGTAGGAGCTGTTCTTCTGTTTTAGGGTGGAAGTGATGCTATCAGATGTGTAGATGAAGAGCCACGTGATTGAAATTGACCCCGCCCATGGGGAAGATCAAAAACAACTTTCTGCCTGTCTTAGTCCCACTTTGAGGCAGGGCGGACTTTTCTCCTACTTCAGCTACCTGTGCTACGTGTCTCCTGTCAGCCAGGTCCACACTCAGGGTAGGAAAGAAGGGGTCAGCCAACTGCCTCCCTTTGGCCAGGCACACCTCTTTAAAGAAACTGGACTCCATTGTGCACTCTCTCCTCTTGTGAGGTCTGAGCATGTTGCAGTGGAGAAAAGGATCAGAGAGTAGCTCAGAGAAACCCACTTGCAGGAGGCGGTACACTGTGTGTGGATCTGAAGGCCGTGGGAGGCCTGTGAGTGCAGGATTCCAAGGGCCCTGTGCTTCCCAGTGGCTTATAAGACCACAGCCTCAGAGTATCTGGGTTCCCACACAAACACTGTTTTCAGCATGGGCACCAATTCCCAGGCAGCCTTCTCTTTGCAAAGTTGTACCTATGGTTGGAATGAGTGCAGGCATCACCAAGTGCCGCCACCCACGGAGCTGTCTGGAGCTTGTTCACCTGGAGACCTGCTTCCCTTTCTTTAGTTCACCTTCCACACGCTTTCTCTCTTTAATCCTAGTTCATTATGTTCAGTATGTTCAGTATGAAAAGCCGTTTTCCCTGGTCCATCCTCTCAGCCAACACATGCTCATCAGCAGGTCCACCCACGTGGCAACTGTCTGTGAACTCTGAAGTTGGGGATTCAGCCTCCTAGAGTGTTTTCCTCCACAACTTGCTATTTATGATTGGATTGTTATTTAAACCTAGCAAAGTTTTGTCCACTGTACATCAGTAGTGTCAGGAAATAGTGCAGTCTGTGGAGCAGTCCTGGGGAAGCAGGAGCAATACCCTGTGGGCTGAGATAAGGTGAGCAGTGTGAGCGCAAGGAGCTCAAGAGAGCATCGCAGTCTCAGGCAGAGACCCGAAGCCAGGACAGAGAGGATAGCAGACTCCATGAGCCAAGTGCAGTGGGGGCCATGTGAGATTCCAGGTCCTGGAGCTCAGTGCAGCCAGGAGGGGAGGTCCGGGTCTGCTGGGAGCCTCTTGGTGTTAAAGGCTCCATGCTCTTATTAATTGTCTGGAAACCTTTGCCAGGAGTTAGCATGAGTTTTCAGATTGAGCTCCGGAGACATGACCACATGCTGCTGTGAGACTTTTTTGTGTAAAATGTATGTCTCATGTGTCACACGTGTGGAGGTTATTTTATGAGCTTCACTTTCTGTTAAAATATCCCCTAAGTAGACAATCCCAACTGCTTCCTGAACTTCAAGAATGGTGCGATTCTATTTCAGTCTTCTTTCCGTTTCTCTATGTGGCATTCATCCTCATGCTTGTACCATTGTTGTCCATGTCTCTTTTTAACAGCAAAATAAAGGAGAGTTCAATGTGCAAGAAGAGACAGATGCTTACGACGAAAGCAAAACTACATTACAAGATTCCACTGAACATTAGCCACACTTTGACTGAGCAAGAGATATATTTCTTTTCAGTGGTTGCTGCTTTGCAGGACCACTGAGAAGTATTTTTCTGGGCTCCTTATAATCTGAGATCTTTCAGTGAAAAGCTTAACAAAGGGACACTGGGAAGTGAGGGTGACAGATGAAAGGAGAGTGTGTCAGACAGGTGAATCCCTTGCCGGTTAACAAGCTGTTAAAGTCCTAACGCAGAGCTCTGTCAAGCTCTGCCCGGTGCGTCACACAGCTTATGAAGCAATGTTTGTACACGCTTGCACTCGGCCACGGCTTATAACAAGAAGGAAGGGAGGGTAACGAAATTTTTCTGAAAGGAAATGCTGTGTGTGGTAGCGCATGAGCTAAGTGGACACCACACAGATAACAGGCTCGGAAGGGAAGCTTGGGCATTGTGGACTATTTGAGTCAATTTCTGTTGGAAAAACATTTAAATTATAAAATCATGCTACATTTATTTCATTTATGAATGAAAAGAAGAGAAAAGGAAAAATGTTGCAGGACTGTTCTGCTACAATGCTGTATATGGTTAGCTTTCTAAACTTCTGTGTAAAAATATGTAATTGTTTATTCTTATCTTTTTAAATATATTTTATTTAAAAAATTTTTTCTTCATATTCTGTAGTGACTTAAATTTAACATATCAATGCTACATGGGAAATACCTGCTCCATGTTATGCCTAAGATGTTTGATAGTCAGACCGATAGAGAGGTTAAGCTGAACTGCATATGTTGTAGGTTAATAACAATAAGATTCTCTTTTGGGGGTTAACAACCTAAGTTTTCAGACCAAAAATTAAAGAAAAAGGAGGGCCACAAGGACAGCCAACATTCTGGCCCTAGCCTTTCAAGGTCAGTGAAGACTTAGGTCATAGAAGTACCTGTACTGTAACATCATGTAACTCAGTTGTGTCAAAAAATTTTTGAACAATAAGATTATGGGGCCACAGAGGAAAGTGATCAATGACTTAGAGTGTGCCTAAGGAGAGTCACATGGAGAGAAAACATTCTCTCAGGCTTTCACAGAGAGCAAATTAGTCCAGCAATGACCGTGACTCATCCACATGGCTGACACTGACGAAGGATATACACACTGTGGTACAGAGTTTCTGGATAAATCCTGAGGGGATTTGACTGACCTTATCAGATCCAAAAGCTACAATTCTTGTTACATAGGTCTTGCTTTATCTTGGTCTTAACCATCCAGCAGGAAAGTATTAACATGAGATATAAAAAGTAAAGTCGTATTAGTATGCTGAGCTGTCAAAGGCTCAAGTCAACAACTTCTGACATTTCCAGTGTTATGGAAAACCCACTATATTTTGGACTGCTGGACTATATTGGAATATTTTGCTGAATTCACACACCTATAATATATGACTGACAATGGAATACCCTTCTATAACAAAACAAAACAAAAAAAAATGGGATACAAATGAACAGCCTTTTTGTATCTGTGTATTCAAAATAGTTAGGATAGATATACAGCTACATTCTCTTAATTCAATGAATAGAAAGATTTGTTCTGATTATGTTTGTAGACAAGATATCATGTCTGCATCTTGTGCAATGAATAATCACTAAGACAGCAATATTCAATGTATTAATTATTGAAGCTGTTCTGCTAATCAGATTTGAAACTATCTCATTGCTACTTGTTTCTCAATAAATTTTTTAAATCATGCTACAAATAATGAAAAAATAGTGATATTATAATGGATTAAAGAATAATTTGCACATATTAAAATATATTATGAAATATGAATCAATGAATGACTTACTTTAAAAATCAATTGGAAAAAACAAAAGAGGAGCTACAAAATTCAAATCGTGTATTTACAAAATGAAATAATACATAGAAGATGATGTAAAACTCACTTTCTGGGCTACCTTCAGCCCTCTCAGACAGAAGCTTCTTGTCAAGAAAGTTTTTTACTCTTAAAAACAATTCCTAAGGAGGAGCACCTTTGTGTGAAATGAAAAATGGCCTGGAGCTATTTTAAAGGAGTGATTTTCTTCTCTAACTGGACTCGGCACCATGGGAAGCACCCTTCTCTTTGTGAACTGTCTGCTGTCTTGGAGGTGCCGAGAGGAACAGTGTGCACTTTGTTCTCATCCATTTGGCCTTTGCAAATATCATCCTGACGCTGCGTGTAGGACCATCACAGCTTTCGGTGTGAGAAACCTCCTAGATGACACGGGCTGTAAGATCGTGTGCTACCTGCAGAGGGCGGCGCGGGGCCCCTCCATCTGCCCGAGCAATCTCTTCAAGGTGGTCCAGGCCTTCACCATGAGCCCCGTTCACTCGCATAGGAGGAGGCCCCAGCACAGGACTGCCTGGCACGTCCTCCCCCTGCTCCTCTCCGTTTGGGGCCGCAGCGCTGTGGTAAGCATGAACTTACTCTCTATCATCTCAAGTACCAACATGAACTCATCATCAAGGAGTGCAAGTGATACCTAGTGTGATTTACTACCACAAAGTCAGAAAATGAACTGGGCTTTCCTCACTCCCGGGCCCTGAGAGACACTGTGTTCCAAGGTCTCATGGAGGGGCCAGTGCCTGTGTGGTGTTTGCTCTCTACTACCACCACTAGCTTTTTCTCCACCTGCAGAAGTCACACGTGGTCTGTAAAACTCCCCTGGAGATCAGAGCTGCCTGGAGTGTGCTCATTCTGATGTTTGGTTTTGTTTTCTTTTATTAGACAGATTGTGCCACATCTTTATATTTTACTTTCTCCTTCAAGAGAGAATTCATGGGTGGCCAAGTGCCTCAGCAGATTAAAGTGCCTGCAAGCAGGCGCCAGGGCTGGGAGTTCTATTCTTGGGCCTGCCATGCTGACCCCACCCTGGGGCATGCTGAGACGGCAAATGAGACAGTGTGGTGGTACACCCCTGTAACCACAGGTCTCAGGAGCTAGAAACAGGTGGATCGCCATGAATCCGATCTAGTAGTGAAATTCTGAACACCATGTACACCCCCCTCAAAAAAAGGAGAGAATCCATAACAAAATATTCAAGAATTTCTGGCCTTTGGTAATGTAATTATGAGTCCTTTTGTGCTAATTCACAGGTATGGATTCCAGGCTAAATGATCACAGGCTCTGTGGCGTAGAAAGATTTTGAAAAATTATCTATTGTATTCAACTATCTATAGGTGAGAAAGAATGTGCCCTTCAGTCAGTTAGGCTATTTGTAAACCTGCATCACCACAGTGCTGAGCTGTGTAAGTCCTTGATGTCAGACGTTGGCCCAGCTGACCTGCATCGCTGAGCTGATACACGTGTCAGAGAGAGCTAAATCCTGGAGGGTGCGGTGTGCAGCTGCAAGGCCCAGCTTCTGGAAGTCAGAAGAGAAGAAAATCTCAGGTTCGTGCTCAACCTGCACAATGGAGACCTTTAGAAAGATCTGCACTACAAATAAAAACAAAGGGCTGGAGTTCAAAGGCCTGGTGTTCACTTTGTTGTAACACACACACACACACACACACACACACACACACACAAATGAATCAGATTTAAATCTCATTCTCCACTTAGTTCACAAATATGATTTTATGCTGATACTGTAATTTTTTTTTATTAACAGCTTGTCAACAGTAGGAAGCAGGGCCAACATTTAACCAACAAGGTCTGAATATCTGCTTTCCTTTTTCCACTTAAATTATACTTATTGGAAGTGATATTAATAGTGGACTTATTCTTTGAGATTTTTAACAGGATAAAAATAAATTAATGATCACTATTTTTTTAAAAATGCAATATAAGAATCACCAAAGAGATGTTTTTTAGTTTTTGCTTTTTATTTGCTTGTTTATTCTGTGACATGAAATTATCCTTAATTATTTATTCATAGAAACAAATTTTGTGGATTGGTGAAGGAACAGTTAATTCATACTGTATCCATGTGGAGCAGCACACAATGTGTAACATTAATTGGTAGAAGAATGATGTATGAGGAATGGAATTGAAAGCATGGTGATATGTTTTTACTTTGATGCTGTATTCATGGTGGTTGTGAAGAAATCCAAGAGATTAAATGTGGGAAGCAACTGGAAAAAGGCCCAGTAGACAAAACTATGTCCTATATTTTCTGAACTCTTAAAAGTGTTTATTTATGTCTTCCTAAATAAATAAATAAAATTTGATGGATTCTAGGCATAATTTGTTATTGGAGGCCAGATTCTGGAAGGGCTCGACCTTGCAGAAAGAACAATCTGATAACGAAGCATGTTGTAGCAAAGTGCACCCTTTCTGGACTCGCAGTTCAGGCAAAGGGCTCAACTGGAGACTTAGCGTTCCAGAATAAGCAGTCTTCTATTTATTAGCTTGGTCTTGGGAAACTACTTTGGCTCCAGAAAAGCAAAGCAGGCTTGGAGATAACTAGGATAAATTTTGGACACAGGATCAAGACCAAGATTTTCTGTATATAACTTTGAAGCAAAATAAACTCATTGCTGGATTCACTATGCAGACCTCCAGAGCCCGTGTATCTTTTTTTTTCATTCTGTCCTCCTTCAACCCCGATGCCATCTGCAAGGGCTGTCTTTCCACAGTTGGTGCCAAAACAGGGACTTCAGGCATTCACTGGCTCAGAGGATGGAACCCCAGAAGCACAGAGGACTTGTGAATAAGTGAGTACCAGAGCAAATTTTCATGGGGAGTAAAGTGGGGCGTGCACAGTCGCAGGTGCTAGTATGCACAGTGTCACGGGCTCTGGAGGTTGGGGTAATGAATCCAACAATGAGTTTCTTTTACTTCAAGTTTATATACCAAAAATCTGAGAGTCTCAAGCTCTCTGCAGGTGTCCCCAGGACTATTACTGAGTCCTATGGTATCATCACTACTGCCTTGCAGAGTTCTCACTTTCTGTCTTCTCTCTTGGAGGGTTGTCCATGGTTTGTAGAGGAGGGCACACTTAATGAAGTAATCTGGGACAAAGTTAGAAAGGCCCTTAAAGATTACTTTAGCACTGATGGACCTGATTGGGTGCCTGTAAATACTTTTGCTTTGTGTCAGCTCCCTTTGGTGCCCTGCAATTGGCCCCAGAGTCTCAGGTCATCAAAAGGTGCACGTATGGTCTCGCCATGCTAGTGTATACCATTTTCAGAATCTTACCTCCTTCACATCTCCACTAGAAGAAAAAGCCCCTCTACTAGGGAATCCTTTTGCTGCAGATACCCCTCTTCAAGGGGAGGCTGCTCCCTTAGTTTAGCGCAAACCCTTATGGGTCCCTCTACCCTAGGAATAAGAAGGACTTTTAGATGGTTGTACCTTGGGGACAGTGCCCCATTTTTTCTTTCTCCTGTACAATACTTAGCCTTTGAGTTGGCCATCAAGGAACTTCATAATAAGGGAGATTACTCATAGCCCATGATGTTTCTTGTCACTGCCAATGTAGAGGGACAGCCTTTTTGCCAAGCATTAAATATGAAGTTAATCAAAGACCTAAAGCAAGCCTGCAAATTGTATGGTCTCAGTGCACCACACACTGTGAGATCACTGGATCAATTCACTGTATCTCAGATGGTGCCATATGAATGGGGGATGGCATTTGCATCTTACCTTGGGTAAGTGCTCTTTCACTATCCCTCCCACAGATTATTAAATTTTTTATGACACCTGATAACTTCCCCACATGATTGCAGATCCTCTCTGACTTTGAACACCCCAGTGGTCTTTATGGATATCAGCTGAAAAAAAAAAAACATGCTGCAGTGGCAATTGATCAATGAATTTTTGAAAAGCTTGTACCTAGAGTTCCCACAGGACGAGGAGAGCTGCATGCTTTACTTTTGGCTTTCACTATCCTATCCGACTCATCTTTTAATCAATCACTAGCTTGACTGTTTCCATTCCTAAAGACTGTAGCTCTGCAGTCCACTGATTATTGTTTTCTTGCTGCAACTATAAGACTGGGAACATAAACATCCTCTTTCCTTCTCTGTAGGAAATCTCCTGGCTCACACTTCCTCTCAGGTGACCTTGCCTGTTTTATGTCCCATCCAACACGGTATAAATTTACATGCTGGGCATCATCAATCTTCATGATGGCAGTGCTAACAATTCAAAATGACACATGAAGCCTCCGGGGCATGGCAGTTAATTGGCCTGCATGCCCTAAGGATCACATTTCAGGTCCAAGTGAAGCAACGTAAGTGGCCCCATGTGGGGCTTGCCAGGCAGATGAACAGGAGTACATTAAGGGCTAACTGCATAGCTTGGGAAACGTAAACTCAGGGTAATGGGGAATGCCCCTTCAGTAAAAAATAATATGTCCATCTTACCCAGATGTTGCTCAAAGGAACAGAAATAAAAGTAAAACCAAAGAATTTTGAGGAATTGTTTTTGTTTATAAAAAAGCATTGTTATTAGTTCCAGCCTAAGGGACAGGCTACTTTAAACTTAAAACTTTGGAAACAAGTTATGAGAGCTCTACATTGAACAAATCAGCAAGGATAATCTATTCTGTTAAGGGTGTGGTCTTTGTGTAATCTGGTATCCTTGGCTCTGGAGCCCTTACAGTCTGACTCTGAGAAATCTGACAGAGAAGCTTTGGTGCCTAAAAGTAGATTCCCTTGAGCTTATGGGTAAGCAGAGAAAGTACCTTCTAAACTGCTGCCCCCAATTCCTCACTCAGGAAGCTAGTCTTATAAAGGCTTTAACTGATAAGACACTACTTAACACAAGGGCAGTACAACATCTCTTAATCCTTTTTTTTTTAGAATAAATCTAAATCAGAAAATTCTAAAAAAACTAAAGCAAAATTCAAATGTAAAGACTCTCAGCTTATCAACCTATCTCCTCTGCTTCTGAGGATCTTTTTTTTTTCTTGAGGATCTTCAGATGCCCAAGAAGATGAATTAGGGAAGGAAGCAAAGGATACCCGGGAGCTGTACCACTGTATGGGTCACTTGACACACTCAGTGTCCACGTTGGTGGCGCGGTTGGCTGTCGCAGGTCTGCCTTACATGCTTGCTAAACTTCAACTGCAGCCTCCTCCCTCTGAATAATCCCTGTGCTCCTCCACAGGAGGACAAGTGACAGTGACTCGTACCGCAACAAAGAAAACAGAAGCTCACAAAAATGCCATTAGGAGTTTTTCCTGCTGTCTTTCAGCAGCACCAGCATAATGATGCAACCCACCGATGTAACTGGATTAATGAAAGCATTAGTAGATAAATATATACTAATTCCTCATGACTGGGAAGTTTTGGATCATACAATTCATTTCAACTGTGGTAAATTGGATCTTATCAGAAAGGATTATCAAAAAATAAAAAATATTGGCTGGGGAGATGGCTCAGTAGAATAAGCTCTTGCCTGGTAAATGCAAGGGCCTGAATTCAACTGCCAGTTCTGCCAAAAATAAAAAATGTGAATAAAAACAAATAAAACAATGGTAAAGATAAAAGCAAACTCATTTTTGTCCCCCTCAAAAGGCAGAGTTAGCTACCATTATGTTCATACAAGGCTGCTCTGATTCATTAAACCTTATCACTCATTCACATACTCTGCACACTCAGTAAAAGAAATAAATATTGAAAAAACAATTTAAAAAAAGAAATAAACATTGCTACTTTGATTCTGGGTGGTTATGAATTAGTGCAATTGTTTCCTATGCTGCAGCAATTTATCAGAAATGGAAGTTAATCTCTCCATATCACACATCTGGGAGTTTCGCCTGCATTGCCTGGCCCTATGTCAGCAGGAAACCACTGGCTAGGTCTCTGACTTCTAGGAAATGTTAGATCTGTCTTCTAAAGTTTTGTAAAACTTTTCATATTTCACTTATCACAAGAATTTCTTGTAATCTTCAGGGTCAAAGAATGTGTTAAATGAACAAATGCTAAATGGAAATAGATTGACTTAAAATTGGGACATGTGAACTCTCAAAAAAAAATATATGCATATATTTACTTGTTGTTTTCTTGGTTTCTGTATTTATGTTATCTTTTCCTCTTTCACATTACTTTCCACGTCCACTGTAAAGGACTTAGCGTGGAGGACTGTGCTCGAATCAAGTCCTAAACAGCACAGGGAAAGTAAGCAATGGGAGGGTGCAGGGTCTTGCAAGGCAGCTCCGACTCATACTGATTCTCCCGTCTCAGCCTCCGCCGTGCTGGGATTACAGATATGTGTCACCATGCCTGGTTTGGCCCGCCTCTCCTCTTTTAATTCCTAATAAGTTTAATTGCTTGTTTTACAGGTCTAAATTAAAATTGCTATAAAAGTGTTTCGACATTCTAAAAACAAATATAAAGGTTGAGAATAAAATCCATAAACAGTGAGGCTTAAACTGTTATTTGGTGGCCAGAGAGATAGCTCAGCAGTTTAAGTGCATGCCTGGCAAGTGCAACGACCCAGGTTGAATCCCTGGCACCACATGTCATGCTATGAGCTGGCCACCGAAACCAAGCATGGTGGCACACACCTGTAATCCCAGTGCTGTGGAGGCTGAGACAGGAGGATCATGGAGTCTGAGCTGCATAGAAAGACCCTGCACCAAATACATAAATAAATATTTTCTTAAAGTTGCCTGTTTTTTTGACGTTCCATTTAAATAATAAAAGGCATTGTCATAGCCTCCAGAAGGGGGTATATGCTATGATAACTTCTTCATACTTGTGTCAGCTTGTGCAACAAAGATGTAATGTGCCCCAAACTCTTCAGATCAAGCAGTCATGAGTTTCAGACTTTATTTGGTAGTATTGATTGGCTCCATCGAGAGTTTAGGTTAATTCTTCTGGTGTTATTGACTATCATTATCCTTCAGATAAGTTATATCCATTTCCTTTTTTTAATCAAATAGGTCAAATCAGGCTAAGTGAAAATATGTTTGGCTTCTCTTCCAAAATATAAAATACAGGCTTCTCCCTATAAGATCATAATTCTATTAATGTAAAAGAGAAGTCAATCCCTCCATTTTTACTTATCATTATCTGCTATTAAATTTTTAAACTCTTGGGCCGGGGAAATGGCTCAGTGGAATAAACTCTTCCCTGGCAAGCGCAAGGGCCTGAGTTCAATCCCTGGTTTCAGGGGGAAAAAAATAAATTTTTAAACTTTTAATAAAGATAACAATACAGCAACAGAAAGACAAAGCAAGTAAGAGAAAAGAAGAATAGTAAAGGTCATTTGGACAGAAGCGATTCAGTCCACAACTAACCTGGAGCAAAGGGTATGTTTGTGTTGTTCCAGAGAACTCTAAATGACCTATGTGGAGCATGCCATCAGGCTGTGCCATGAAGCCAGGTCTAAAGAAGTTAATGAGGCTGGACCCACCCAGGGCCTGTTCAACAAACTGACCAAATGGAAATCTACGATGTCAATAGGTGTAAAATACGTAAAAGTAATTGAGTTAAATAGTATTAGTATTAAGAATATAAATACACAAAACTTGCATATTAATTATGTATAAAATACTTTATTCCTTCCAAATTTTTCTAATAGGCAATCTCTGACAATGGAAAAATAGCAAAACCTTAGTAATCTACTTATAATTATAAATTTCTAAAAATTGTAATGGAGTTACTATAATTTTTGCCAAAGATTTGAGTGCACTCTTAATTTTAAAAGGATGTTTGTGTATCTGTTTTGTGTATTTGTCTATGTGTTTTCAGTGAATAGCTGTTCCTCTTTTTCCTTTTTTGATAAATTATTCTAACTATAACTTGAGATATAGACTTAAAAGCATGTTTTTTTCTAAATTACCAGATGTTTGAAGTGATGTAAAAATTGGTGTACACATTTCATCAAAAGTTTAAGTGCTCCATTAATGAATACGAAGTGTGACCAACCTTTTGTTTATTAATGAGGAGCCTCCAATAATCTCAATAGCATCATAGGAGACTTCATCAGTAAATTGGTCATTAGTTATAAGACAAAGTTTTTCAGAATAAAGTACAATGAGATTTTCTCACAAAAATGGTCTTCGTATAGTGAATATATTCATTCCTTCCAAATATATGGTATTCTACAATACAAATTTTCTCTCAGATTTAAATATATTCCTTTCTCTTATGCTCCAGATATGTGTAGTAAGAGGTTCATGTCAAGCCAACATGAGGTTATGAGTAAAATGATAATTTTCTAGCAAAAACTTATGTAATATGTATGGTGTGTACATTTAGAGGTGATTAGCTAAAATGGAGGTTTCATCATGACTGTTATGCTGCACTACTTTAGTGTGACTATTGATGTCAAATGATCTCTTTAAAATTATACAGCTCTAGTCTGTTGACATTGTACAGCGATTTAACTGCCAGAATATCCATAGTTGGCACAGAACACCACTTCTCTGGTAACACTTGTATTTCACTTTGTATTTCACTTTGTATAACACTTTGCTTAATATCAAGATAAAAATTTGATAATTAAGTGCACTGCTCCCAACTAAGTATACTAATGTAACCCCAGATTCTCCTATAGAAACAATTCTTATTACTTCCTATTTTATATCCCTATCTGCTTCTGATATCCAAGCCACGCTTAAAAGACAGATCTCAAACCTCAAATTGCACAAAGAGACTAATGTAATCTAACTTTCCATGTCTTCAATGATAGAGACAAGAAAATGAACTACACACAAGCACCAGCTTTTGACTGTGACACTAGGGACTCCCATCAGAACAGGACCTTGGCTATGTAATGCTGAACCTAAACAATGTTGTTACCTTAGCAGTCCTGGAGAATATTTCAAGTGTGGAAAAGGACGCTAGGCATGAACCTGCCCCAACCTGCAGACATCACTGGAATTTAGACCAATCTGCAAGCTTGAGCATCACTGGAAATGTGACTGTCCTATTCACCAAAGAGTGCGTAAGACATTCAGTTCCCTTCCCTCACAGGAAAACTTGCTACAGCCAGAGCCATCAATACTTGACCTGCTTGGTCTTGCCCTGAAGAAAAACAATGGGGTTTGGGGTACACAGACCCCATCAAGTTATCTCTGTCAGAGTCATGAGTCTCACTGGACAACCCAGGTAAAAATCTTTTTTTTGCTGACATGGAGAGCATATGCAGTGTTCTTTATGAGTGCTCAGGTCACAGCATTAGGTCTACAGTCTCTACAGTTGGTGTTGATGGCCAACCTAGATAACCCTACAGGCCAGATAATCACTGAGTACACCCATTCCACACTGAAACAACAAATTTCTATATTAAGGAAGGAGGAGATGGCTTATTCCAAACTTCACGCTATATTACAACATGCACTTTATGTTTATAAGTTTTTCAATTTTGTTGATCAGAGTTCTCCCCTGGCACAGAGACATTGGGCCCACACTTTGGATCCCTATGTTCTCATGTGATGGAAGGGTGCTGTTATAGGAGAGTGGAAGAGCCCTGATCCTCTACTAACCAGATGAAGCGGGTATGCTTGTGTCTTCCCTGAAGGCGCCATGTCACCCTCGTGGATACTGGAGGGAATGATCAAGTCTCATCATGGACTCAGGGGGCATGGAGGGACTCGAATATCTGATTTCCCCCATGACTCATCTCAAGATTTGTCTAAAGATATGCCACTGAATGTTGGCAAAGAACACCCTTACAAGCAGACCTCCCACTAAGGGACAAGTTTTGTCCTGTTTATACAGAGGACTGTTGTTGGGCTAACTACCACCTTTCCTGTATCCAGCTCAGTTGTCAAGCAGGAAAGTGTTGGTTGTCACAAATGAATCTACCAGGCTTGGGGGTCATGCATTAAGAAGCAATAAAAAGGGGTTTTAGAAAAGGTACATATTTATACAGGACTTAGTGGGAGGATGCCTCTGTATTTTATGGTAAACACCCTGGAGAAGCCAGAGGGCCCTTGTGATTGAACTTAATTCAGAGCCAGAGGGTGCCAAGCCATAGTAACACTCAGAACCATAGGACCACCCCTACTTGGGAACTAATATGGTTGGGATTATCTAAAGGCCTTATCCACATGACTGACACTGACAAAGGATCTGCAAAGTGAGGAACAGGGTAAATCCTAAGGGGATTTCACTGACCTTATCAGATACAAAAGTTACATTTCTTGTTATATAGATCTTGCTTTATCTTGGTCTTAACCATCCAGCAGAAAAGTATAAAAACGAGGTATATACAGCAAAGTCATATACATATGCTGAGCTCT
>NW_004524599.1:19186514-19192778 GCF_000260255.1 Octodon degus
CCTGGGCTGGGACTGGTCCCGCCGGCGCAGGGTAGCAGGAAACTCTCCGCACACTCACCGGACCTGGGCTAGGACTGGGTCTCTCTAGTCAACAACTTCTGTGGATAACCCACTACTATTGTGGACTGCTGGACTGTGCTGGATTGTTTTGCTGAATTCAAGCACCTATAGTATTTAGATTCCAATAGAATACCCATCTCTGACAGGACTAAACAAAAAAAAGAGGATACAAAGGAATTTTGTATCTGTATATGCAGAATAGTTAGGATAGATATACAACTACTTTCACTTAATTCAATGAGAAGAAATATTTGTACTAATAGTGTTTGGACAGAATATTCTGTCTGCATCTTGTGCTATGGATAACCACTAAGAAAATGACAATGTACAATGTATTAATTATTGAAAATGTCCTATTAATCACCTTTGAAACTGTCTCATTGATATTTGCTATTCAATAAAGTAAAAAACAAAAACCTTTAGGCACTTCTGCCAGGTCTTATTGCAGCTTTTTCTTCCATGGTATACCCCAGAGTTCTTCAGCCTCTCTCTCTTACCAGGGAAGACCCACTGCCCCTATCCATCCTGGTGTTTATGGCACCTAGCTAACTTCTTTTCTCTCCTTACAGGGTAATGCAAATTACTTCACCAAGAGCGTGTGCAGCAACCACACCCACAGAAACCAATCACAAACTCTAGGAGATGCCTCATGACTGCATAAGACTTTGGAGGACAACTAGACACAAACCATAACATTCCACCTCGGGATCCCCAAAGACTCATGCACATCCCTTTATGCAAAAGACATTTTAGTTTATTCTTAACAGTTGCTGAAGTCCCAACTGTTTCATCATTGCTAAAAGTCCAAATTCAAGTATTCTACAAGATCCAAGGCCAACTTTTAGCTGTGGACCCTTGTACAAATGAAAGTTAAGCACTTGCAACATTCAAAGGCACAAGATACACATTACCATTCCAAATAGTACAAACAGCAGGATACCAAGCATTGGGACCAAAGCAAATCAAAAATCCAGAAGGACAAAAAGTAAGCCCTATAAGTCCATGTGAGATTTCATAAGCAATCTGTGGCAAATTTTGAGCGACATGTGGCTCTGCCCCTATGGCACTCTTGGTGGTAGCTCCCATGGCTCCTTTCTTACATTGACTTTGCTCCTTCCTCACAGTTTCCCTTAGATGATACACGTTCCTGTCTTTTCCACATTTTGGAGTTTTCCACTGACTAGGCTTCTCACTCACAGCTTTGCACACTGCCCTGTCAGGCACTCTCTGGCTGGCATCTTCAAGCTTCTTCTGAAATCTAGATGGAAGCTTTCTTAACCTCAGAACTCTTGTGTTCTGAGTGTACCCAAAACCAGTGCCACGTGGATGATTCAAAAGTCTGCTGCCAGTTGGAGCAGTGGTCAGGCTTCCTTCTATCTTGGCGGTAGGGGTTGAGTGCCTGGATTGTTGAGCATATGGACCCTGATTCTGAGGAATAAATTCTCCATGCTGGCACCATTCTAGAAACTGGTGTGAACTCAGCCTCCATCTGGAACATGGGGTTCTATGGTTTTCCCCTCAAGACAAAGTCCCTGATCTTTGCAATTCTGAGGTTGCAAAGGATGGGAGCCTGCCAACTCCTGTGATGCCTCAAGCCATCCTTTCCACTATCTAGTTCATTCTCAGCAATGGAAAGCCTGTCATCTCTGTCTTTGCATTCCACAGCTTTATGGGAGCATCCTTTCTGGCCAAACTTGCAACATATTAAATCATCCTACTGGAATCTTTGCTCTTGATTCTCAACATAAATCTGGCTTAAAGACCCAAAAAACAGCCATGCTGTTCCTTCAATATTCTGCTGCTTTGAAATTTCTTCTAAAAATTAATCAGTCTGCCATGCTTAAATTCAGTCTCAGGCAAAGTCTCTGGACCCAAGCAAAATGCAAACAAAGTTTTTGCCAAGCCAAACAGACATCATCTGGAGTCCAATAACCAACGCAGTCCTTCATCCCAGTAGAAACCTCACAGACTGGTTTTTACAGGCAGCACTTCTGTCAGCCTTTAGGTCTTCTGAGCTCTGACCAGAATCTCCCAAACACAACAGCCAAAGGTGTTCCAGGTTTTTGTAAGTAGGCAACATCTCCAAATCTTCTCTCTCTCTCTCTCTCTCTCTCTCTCTCTCTCTCTCTCATTTTTATTTTATTTATTTATTTATTTAAAAACTGGGAATTGAACTCAGACCCTTGCACTTGCCATGGAAGTGCGTATTCCACTAAGCGATCTCCCTAGCCCTTCTCTCTTCTCATAAGCCTTTCCTAAAAGCTTGTAATCCACATGGTCCAGTTTAGTCACAGCAATGACCCCATTCCTGGTACCAATTCTGTCTCAGTTACTCTACTTTCATTGCCGGGACAAATATTCAACACTCAAAGTTAGAGAAGGGAAGCTTTATTTAGATCATATTCACTGGAGGTTTCAGTCCATATTTAGCTGGCTCCATGGCAGAGCAGCACATGGCTGAGAACATTCATTGCAGCAGCAAAGATGAGAGAGTGAAGGGAAGGATCAAAGCTCAGGCAGTTATATAGCTTCTCTTTCCTCCTTACACTGCAATGTCAAAAATTGCTCCAGGACAGGTGCAGCATGCACACCCACAATAATCAATCACAAACTCCAGGAGCTGCCACATGACTACATGAGGCTTTGGGGGACAACTAGACACAAATCATAACAGTGTTGTTCTTTCTATTGGAGAAAATCTGCATGAAGTGCTGCAACCAAGTGTATAGAAGCAAGACAAAATATTGAATAATTTAGCCTGGAAAGAAGTCACGGCAACATTTTTCTTGTGAGAACACAGTGCTATATGCATTGTTTAAGTTACAGTCGCTGAAGGTATCCTGACTAAAACAAGGACTGTCACCAACAAAGAATGGAGAGATCCAGTCCTAGCCCAGGCCCGGTGATTGTGTGGGATAGCTTCTGCTACACTGTGCTGCCGTGACCTACTGGTCCCAGTCCAGGTGCAGTGTGGGTGAAAACCTCTCTCACCCTCTTGAAACGACCCACGTCACACCATGGTAACCCCACACACTGCCCAAAGAGTAGGAATTTCCTTCACGTTCAGAAAATCCCAGAGCCAGTCCTAGTCCAGGTCCAGTGAAGGGGTGGGAGAGCTGCCTCTCTCCTCTACTCCACCTTACCCCCTCCAGACTCAGCTCAGTCCTGGCATACAGGCCTGGGGTGAAACCCTGCAACTGCAATCCCAGCAGAGAGTGTAGGAGACATAACAACCAAGCTAGTCCTGGAACAGAACATCTTGCCAGAGGGGCAAAACAGGTTAACCTCCAAGGGCAGCAACAAGAAGGAGTTGAGCACAGCAGTCAGACCCAAGCCAGGCACAGCTGGATAGATCCAAAATTGTAGATCTGCACCTGAACTTCAGTAGGTGCTAAGGCTGTAACTGCAACAAAGATCTACCACAAATGTCAGAAGACAGTGCCACGCAAAATGACAATGAGAAAGAGCAAAATGCAATATCAGAACGCAAGATCATCCATAAAAAGTGCAGAGGACAATAAAACAGAACAAATTGGGAATCACACAGCTGAAAGCAATGAATCAATGACTTCTGAAATAAAGAAACAGCTGCAGAAGAAATAGAGGAACAGAGATTGGAAATGAAAAAAGAAACCCCTGAATTAATAACATCTGCAGTAAAGAATCAAATGCAGAAACATGTGGAGGAAACTGAATGCCCACCCAGAACAAGTTCAAAGGACACTAGCTCAGCTCAAATGTATGAATTAATAGCGTCGATAGTAAATAAGTAACAGCAGAACATCATAGAGGAACTCAGAGCAGAATTCTTTTCTACTAGCTCAGCTCAAATGTACAAATTAATAGCATTGATACTAAATAAGCAACAGCAGAAAGTTATAGAGGAAATCAGAACAGAATTATTTTCTGAAATAAAAAAAGAATTCTTAGAACTCATAGCATCTGAAGTAAAGAATCAGCTACAAAAACATAGGGAAGGTACCCAATCTGAAAAAAACACTGCAGTAAAAGAATTTATAACTGCTTCTGAAAAAGGTATTGATAAAAAAATAGAGATTAGAAAAATGATGGATTCCTTGAATGAGCAATACAGGAAAGAAATAGATCACATGGAGCAGAGTCAAAGAGATATACAGGAAAATAAAATCTCAATCGCAGGCTTCCAAAACCATTTAAGTGAAAGTGAAGACAGAGTTTCAGATCTTGAAGAAGCTGGTGCAGCTAGTGAAAAGATAAGAAAGGATCTCTTAAAAACAACTAGGATGCAAGAAAAAATAATTCATCACCTGAAAGATGATGCAAAGATAAACAATGTGAGACTAATAGGCATCAATGAGAAAGGAGCCAATACAAATGACATTAAAAAATATGGGCAAAAGCAATAGCAGAAAACTTCCCAAATATGAGGAAACAATCTGATATTCAGGTAACCAAAGCATACAGAACGCCAAGTCACTTCAAATAAATTAAAAACACACCAAGACATATAATAGTCAAGATCACAGAAATTCACCACAAGAATAATATGCTCAAAGCTGCTAGAGAAAAGAAGCAGATCACATTCAAAGGAAAACCCATCAAAATTACAGCTGACTTCTCTTCACAAAACATGAAGGCAAGAAGACCACGGAGCAGAGTACTTCAAGTTCTCTATGAAAAGAAATTCCAGCCCACACTACTATACCCTGCAAAACTCTCTTTCAAGTATGATAGAGAAGTGAAATATTTTCATGACCAAGAACAGCTAAAGAATTTCATGATGACAAAGCCAACCCTACACAGGCTACTGAAAGATGCTCCAGAGAGGGACCAAAATGATCAGAACTCCACGAATGAGATCAGAAGCAACCAACAAAATAGGGCAAGCAATTAAACACAGGAGAAAAAGGTGTACACGATGGCAGGTAAAACATGTCAATCATAAGTCAATACATCTCAATTCTAACCATCAATGTAAATGGACTCAATTCACCAATTAAGAGAAATAGACTGGCACAGTGGATTAGGAAACAAAATCCAAAAATATGCTGTATACAAGAAACACATTTAACTCATAAAGACATTCATAAGCTGAAAATCAAAGGACGGAACACAATACTACATGCACCAGACCCTCAAAAAAAAGCAGGGGTAGCAATCCTAATCTCAGACAGTCTGAACTACAGAACAATAATGATCAAGCAAAATAAAGAAGGCCAATATAGAGGTTTGGGGAAAAATTCAAGAGGAAGAGGTAACAATCGTAAATATGTATGTACCAAACATGGGAGCACCCAACTATATACAGCAAATCTTAACAGACATGAAAAATCTAATATCCAACATCACAATCTTAAGAGAACACCTTAACACCACCTTATTCCCAAAACATAGATGAAGCAGACAAAAAACTTAGCAAAGAAATAACAGAACAGAAGTAGAGCTTGAAACAAATGGACTTGGTGGATGTATCCACAGTGTTCAACCCAAACAGAGCTGAATACACATTTTTGTGAGCAACACATGGGTCATTTTCTAAAATAGTCCACATACTTGTCCATAGGCCATGCTTAGGTATATGTAAGAAAAGAGAAATTATCCTATGCACATTATCTGAGCACAATGCAATGAAACTGAAAAAAAAATGACAAAAGAAACCAGAAAAAAAGCCTTTAATATATGGAAATTAAATGACACCTACTCAGCAAACAAGGGGTAATAGATGAAATTCAACAAGAAATTCAAAAATATCTATAATTCAATGAAAATTCAAGCACAACTTATTGTAAATTATGGGATACCATGAAAGCAGGTCTCAGAGGGAAGTTCATACCTGTGAGCTCACACATTGGGAAAACAGAACGGGAACAAATAAATACCCTAATGCAGCACCTTCTACAACTAGAAAAGGAAGAGCAAACCAAACCCAGAGCCCAAAGATGGGAGGAAATCATAAAGATTAGAGCAGAAATTAATTCAATTGAGACTAAGAAAACAATTCAAAGAATTGAAAAGGCAAAAAGCTGGTTCTTTTAAAGATTAAATTAAATTGATAAACACCTAGCTATCCTCATCAAAAAGAGGAAAGAAAGAATTCAAATCCAACAACAAGGAATGAAAAGCATTTAATTGTCACAGACCCGGTGGATTCAGAAGATTATCAATAGCTACTTTGAGAATCTTTACTCTCACAGAATAGAAGACACAAAAGAAATGCACAGATTC
>NW_004524599.1:19193623-19198164 GCF_000260255.1 Octodon degus
AAGAAGCTACTAGAATTAATACAGAAATTCAGTAGCATAGCAGGTTATAATGTCAATACCCAAAACTCAATAGCATTCCTCTACACAGACAAAAAAAAACACACTGAGAGGGAAATTATAGAAACAATGTCTTTTACAATACCACCGAGGAAAATGAAATACCTTGGAATTAATCTAACGAAAGAAGTCAAAGATCTTTTCAAGGTAAATTACAGTACTCTGAAAAAAGAGATCGTAGAGGATTTCAGAAAATGGAAATATATTCCCAGCTCCTGGATAGAAAGACCCGAAAATTGTGAAGATGGCCACACTCGCAAAATTGCTGTACAGATTTAATGGAATCCCTATTGGATTATCACCAACATAACTCACAGAGGTAGAGAAATCATTTCTAAAATTTATCTGGAACCAGAAAAGACCTAGAATAGAAAGGCAATCCTGGGCATTAAAGACAAGGCAGGAAGCATTACAATTCTTAACTGGAAACTATACTACATGGCTACTGTGATGAACTCAGCATAGTACTCCCAAAAAAACAGACCTGAGGATCAATGGAATAGAATGGAGATGCTGAAGTCCCTACGAACACACTCAGCCACCCTATCTTTGACCAAGGAGCCAAACATACTCACTGGAAGAAAGATAGCCCCTTTAACAAAGGGTGCTGGAAAAACTGGCTCTCTACATGCTGAAAAGTAAAACGTGACCAGTTCTATCACCATGCACTAAACTAAAGTCAAAATGGACTAAATATCTAAACACTAAACCAAACACACTAAATCTGCTGGAAGAAAAACTAGGAGGAACTCTTGAAGACATAGGTGTAGGCAAAGAGTTCATGGACAGAAATCAAATCTCACGGGAAACAGTTGAAAGAATTAACAACTGGGATCTGCTCTTACTGAGAAGTTTTTTCACATCAAAAGTAATTGCCAACAAAGTGAAAAGGCAACCCACAAATTTGGAAAAAATCATGACAAATAAGTACTCAGGCAAAAGGCTGCTCTCTAGCATTTATGAAGAACTAAAAAACACGAGGGACCCAAAATTTAAAGACCCAATCCAGAAATGGGCATCCCAAATGAACACACACTTCTCAGATGATGAAATTAAAGAAACAAATAAATATATGAAAAAATGCTTCACATCGCTATCCATTCATGAAATGCAAATTAAAACCACATTGAGATATCATCTCACCCCAGAAAATATGGCTATCACAAAGAAATCACCCTACAACAAATGTTGGAGAGGTTGTGGGGTAAAAGGAACCCTTCTTTCCTGCTGATGGGAATGTAGACTGGTGCAACTGTTGTGAAAATCAGTGTGGAGACTCCTTAGAAAAGTGGGTCTGGAAATCCCCTTAATCCAGCTATTCCACTACTGGGAATTTTCCCAGAGGATCTGAAAACATCATATCATAGGGATATATGTGTGCCTATGTTTATAGCAGCACAATTTGTGATAGCCAAATCTTGGAAACAACCAAGATGCCCATCACCTGAGGAATGGTTGAAAAAGATGTGGTATTTTTACACAATGGAGTATTATTCAGCTATAAAGAATGATAAACTCGAAGCCTTTATATTGAAGTGGATGCCACTTGAACATATACTCATAAGTGAAATAAACCAGACACAAATGTATAAATATCGTGCAGTTTCCCTAGTATAAGAACTCCAAAGAAGAAATACAAATAGAAAGGTATAATTCAAGTAAAAGGAAAGCAGTATCTTGAGGACAGACTAATCAAAAGAGGGAAAGAAGAGCTAAGAACATGACAGTGTTAAGCCATACAGTTACATGTAGAAGATGGGCAAGGCAATGATCCTCAGAATCTCCAGAAGATTTTTGAATCTAGCAGTTAATTGGAAAGATTCTCACCCTGACGAAATATATACTGATACTTGTGAACTAAGCAAATGCACTGAATTTGGTAATCTATACTGTAGTTTGAGGCTTGGAGTGCCTGTCATTCTGGTCTTCTGAATACGGGCTGTTTGTCATGACATATCATTTGCTCCTGTGCTGTCTCTTGGGTAGATGATTGTTCAAAAAGAAGGGGGTGGTGAATGAAGGTAAGAGATAGGAAAAGGAATATAGTGGGAGTATCCTGCTTCAAGGTTGTATATGGTTAGATTTTTGGACTTATGTGTAAACATAAGAAGTATATCATTCTTTATGCCTATTTTTAAAAATATATTCTAATTTTTAAATGTTTTTTCATCATATTCTATAGAGTCTTAAAGTTCAACACTTCAATACTTGATGAAAAAATACCTGTTCCATTTTATGCCTAAGATGTTTGATATTCAGAAAGATAGTGTGGTTAAGCTTAACAGCCTAGGTTGTACGGTAATAACAATAAGTTTGTCTTCTGCATGATTAACAACCTAAGTTTGCAGATCAAAATTAGAGAAAAAGGAGGGCTGCAAGGAAAGCCAACATTTTGGCCCTAGCCTTCCAAGGTCAATTAAGACTCAGGACATATGAGAACTTGTACTGTTACGTCATGTAAATTGGTAGCATCCCAAATTTTCTAATTTAGGAGATTATGGGGCCAAAAAGGAAAGTGATCGATGATGTAGAGTGTGCCTAAGGAGAGTCACATGACCAGAAAACATTCTTTCAGGCTTTCACAGAGAGCACATTGGCCAAGCAATGGCTGTGACTCATCCACATGGCTGACACTGACAAAGGTTCTACAATCTGAGGTACAGGATCTCAGAATAAATCCTGAGGGGATTTCACTGACCTTATCACACCCAAAAGGTACAACTCTTGTGGCATAGGTCCTACTTTACATTGGTCTTAACCATCCAGCAGAAAAGTATCAAAATGAAGTATGAAAAGTAAAGCCATGTTGTTATGTTGAGCTGTAGGGGACACACGTCAACAATTGCTGACATTGCCAGTGAAGTGGAAGACCCAATTCTATTATGGGTTACTGAACTCTTTTAGAATATTTTGCTGAGTTTACCCACCTATAATATTTAAGTGATGGTTCATAACAAAAAAAGGGGATACAAATGAATGTCCATTTTGTATCTGTGTCTTCAAAATGATTAGGATAGATATATAGTTACATTCTCTTAATGGATACAGGGATTTAGTCTAATGGTGTTTGTAAATAAGATGTCAAGTCCGCATCTTGTGCAGCAATTAACCCCTAGAAAGAATGTGTGCAATGTGTTAATTATTAAAACTGTCCTAGCAATTTGGTTTGAAACTGTCTCATTGCTATTTGTTTCTCAATAAAATTATGGGGAAATACATAGATTCCTGCTTTTGATGGTTTAGAAATGAATGTTTGATTAAAAAATTTGAGTGAAAAAAAGAATGATAAACTCAAATCCTTTATATTGAATTGGATGCCACTTGAAGACATACTCATAAGTGAAATAAACCAAACACACAAGTGTAAATATCATATAGTTTCCCTAGTATAAGAACTCAAAAGGAGAAATACAAATAGAAAGGTATAGTACAAGTAAAAGGAAAGCAGGATCTTGAGGAGTAACAACAAGAGAGGGAAAGGAGAAGAGCTAGGAAACATGACAATGTCAAGCCATACAGTTATATGTAGAAGATCTGTAAGGCAATGATCCTGAGAATCTCCAAAAGATTTTTGAATCTAGCAGTTAACTGGAAAGATTCCCACCATAACTATGTATACTGATACCTGTGAAATAAGCAACTGCACCCGCATCGTAATTTGTAATAATAGTTTCATGCTTGGATTACCTGTCATTCTGGTCTTCTGAATACGGGCTGTTTGTCATGACATGCCATTTGCTGCTGTGCTGTCTCTTGGGTAGATGATTGTTCAAAAAGAAAGGGGTGGTGAATGATGGCAAGAGACAGGAAAAGGAATATTGTGGGACTGTTCTGCTTCAAGGTTGTATATAGTTAGATTTTTGGACTTATGTGTAAACATAAGAAGTATATAATTCATGTTCAATCCCTGGTACCGCAAAAAAAAGGATGTAATACCTTATGCCTATTTTTTAAAATACATTCCAATTTTTAGTTTTTTTATCATATTCTGTAGGGACTTAAAGTTCAACGTATCAATACTTGATGAAAAATACCTATCCCATGTTATGCCTAAGATGTTTGATATTCAGAGATACTGCAAGTAAGCTTAACAGCCTAAGTTGTATGGTAATAACAAGAAACTTTTCTACTGAATGATTAACACCCTAAGTTTGCAGACAAAAATTAGAGAAAAAGGTGGGCCCCAAGGTAAGCCAACACTTTGACCCTAGCCTTCCAAGGTCAATTAAGTCTCTGGACGTATGAGAACTTGTACTGCAATGTCATGTAACTCGGTAGTGCCCCAAATTTTCTGAGCAAGGGGATTATGAGGCCAAAGAGGAAAGTGATTGATGATGTAGAGTGTGCCTAAGGAGAATCACAAGGACAGAAAACGTTCTCTCAGACTTTCACAGAGAGCACATTGGCCAAGCAATGGCTGTGAATCATCCACATGGCTGACACTGACAAAGGTTCTACAATCTGAGGTACAGGATCTCAGGATA
>NW_004524599.1:19201505-19203360 GCF_000260255.1 Octodon degus
GGGTTGGGGAGGCACTGCGGAGTGGTGGGGGGGCGGCCCAAGGGGCTGGGAGAGGTAGAAAAATATTTTAGAAATGAATACATAACATGAAATTAATAATAAATAGTACATTGCAAAAAAAAATATTTACAGATGCAGCTGGAGGCCAGGGCCGGCGAGTGTGAGGAAGAGCTTCAGGCTCCCCTGCGCCCGCAAGAACTCTCCGGACATCCAGGCACACTGAGTGAGTGAGACACTCTGCCACACACTCGGGGCCTCTCCACTCCTCCAGAGCCCATCTTCCACAGCCACCAAGTGAGTGACAATGTCTGCTGCCTCCTGAGGACACCCACATCCAGCCCAAGTCCAGGCCCTGCTAATGTGTAGGAGAGCTTCCGCGCTCCCCTTATCCCCTGGACCAGGGACACAACAGAGGGGCGCAACAGGTTCACTTCCGAGGGCTGCATCAAGAAGGAGATGAGCACTACAGCTAGACCCAAACCAAGTACAACTGGATAAACTCAAATTTAATAGATCTGTTCCCAAATTTCAGCAAGTGCTAAGGTTATATAACTGCACCAAAGATCTACACAAAAGGTCAGAGGTCAGTGCTATACAAAATGACAAAGAGTAGGAGCAAAATTCAATCTCAGGCCTTGAGCCCTCCCAGAACAAGTGCAGATGACACTAGCTCAGCTGAAATGTATGAATTACTGGATCTGAAGTAAAGAAACAACAGCAAAAATGTATAGAGGAACTAAGATCAGGATTAATCTGTGAAATAAAAAAAGAAATCTCTCAATTACTAGCTTCAAAAGAAATTAAACAAGGCCAGAAATATATAGAGGAACTCAAAAGAGAATTAATCTCTGAAATAAAAGAAGAAATTTCTGAATTACTACTGTTGGAAAAAAAGAAACAAAAACAGAAAGATACAGAGGAACTCAGATCAGAATTAATCTCTGAAACAAAGAAAGAAATCTCTCAATAAACAGGATCTGAAGTAAAGAATCAAATATAGAAATATATAGAGGAAATCAGATTAAAAATAATCTTTGAAGCAAAACAATTAATAACTGCTTATCAAGAAGACACTGATTCAAAAAATAGAGATTAGAAAAGCGCAGATTCCTTGAATGAGCAATGCAGGAAAGAAATAGTTTGCATGACTCAGAGTGAAAGAGATAAAGAGGAATTTAAAATTTCAATCACAAGCTTGCAAAACCATTTGTGTGAAAGCAAAGATAGAGTTTCAGATCTTAAAGACGCTGTCAAAGCTACTGAAAAGGTAAGAAAAGATCTCTTAAAAACAACTAGGATGCAGGAAAAAATAATTCATCACCTGCAACACGATACAAAGAAGAACAATGTGAGACTAATAGGCATCAATGAGAAAGAAGGACTCAATAAAAATGGTTCAAAAAGAATACGGGCAGAAGTAATAGCAGAAAAATTCCCAAATATGAAGAAGCAATCCTGCATTCAGGTAAGGGAAGCATACAGAGCTCCTAATAACTTTAACCCAATTAGAAACACACCAAAACATATAATACTCAAGATCCCACAAATTCAGCACAAGAACAATACACTGAAAGCTACTAGAGAAAAGAAACAGATCACATTTAAAGGAAAACTCATCAGAATAATGGCAGATTGTTCTTCACAAACAATGAAGGCAAGAAGAGCATGAAGCAGAGTTCTTGAAGTCCTCTATGAAAACAAATTCCAGCCCAGATTACCATACCCTGCAAAACTTTCTTTCAAGTTTGATGGAGAAGTGAAATGTTTCCATGACAAAAAACAATTAAAGAATTTCAGGACCACAGAGCCAACCCTACACAGACTACTAAAAGATATTCTAGAGGGGGAATAAAAT
>NW_004524599.1:19203460-19213591 GCF_000260255.1 Octodon degus
TCTCTTAATGAATAGAGGAATTTGTTCTAATGGTATTTGTAAGTAGGATATCATGTCCGCATCTTGTACAGCAATTAACCACTAGGAAGAATGTATGCATTGTGTTAATTATTGAAACTTTCCTATCAATTTGGTTTGAAACTGTCTCCTTGCTATTTGTTTCTCAATAAAATTATGGAAAAATTAATTTTAATGAAAGCAGAAAAACAAAGAATGGAGTAGTTTGAGGCATATGGGTCAGTTGTTTAGGGCTTTGAAGGCTTGCTTTCCTGTAAGTGTTGTTCATTTCTCTTTTGATGATCTGTGTTACAAGTATTAAAAAAGCCCTTATCATTATCTTTATTATTATCAATGTCCTTGTCACACAGTGTCATTTCCTACAGATGTTGGTACTTGATTACAACCATTCAGCATGTGATGGTTGCCTGCCCATTATGGGCCCTATAGCTGCGTGTACAGTTCTGACAAGCAATGGCAAGATGGACTGGAGAATTGGGCAAACACCCTGGATAGTTGGGTATATTCCTGTTAGTTGTTATCCTTCCCTATGAAAACCAAACTCCAAGACATTATCTATGGTTCATAAATTTCAATTTCCTTTTTCTTTGGATGTTTGATTAAAGAGAGTGACAAATATAAAAGAAAAATTTTCGAAACACATAGAATTTCATATAACATGAAAGTAGTTCAACAATGGTAGTTATATTGCATTGTTGTTCAGATACCAAATTTATCTGCAGGTTGGTGCTGGGGCCTCAGCTTTAATTTCTGTTATCATCAAATCAAGCTCCACTTAGGTGCAGCATTCCCAAGTAGCTAAGGAGCCTGTCACTCCATGGTTAGGACTAAGAAATCAAGGGTGGAGAGGACCTGGGATGAGAAGCTTTGAGCTGCCCTCATTGAGGGTGTCACACTTTGCCCATCATGGTTTCCTTCACTTGTGAAATCAAGAGCTCAAAACTGCTGGTGATTGGTTCTCCCCCTGGGTTCAGGCTCTCATCCTCCTGGGATCAGGATGTCCCAGGACCTTCCTCCCCGGGTTGTACCCAGTGCTCACACCCCAGGCCTCCAGGTCCTCCTCACTGAATATATCCCAGAGGGCATCCTCTCCCCTGGGCTGATTCCAAGTTCTTTTCCTGACCCTGCTTAACCATAATTACTGTTAAGATATTTTGTGGTGGAAAGTGCTATGTGTGATTGTTGAAGTTTGTAGGATGGTGTACACAAATATCTGTTTTCAAGGACTACTGATATGTCTGGGAGTGTAGTCTTAGGAAACCCAAACACCTCCAGCACCCCTTTCTTTGCACCCTGTGCTCTATGTGTCCCAAGCCAAGAAACTTGGGTGAGAGGCAGCATCTTACAGTTCATTTATTTTCAAGGATTTCTGTGATGGAGGGAGCATCATCAAAATTATTCAGCACAAAAACACCTTTTCCTTCTGCCCTGCCCTTGGCTGACCCTGCCTCAAGCAGCTCCCTTTGAAGCAAATCCAGCCCCCGCAGTCTGTGCAGGCCAGCCCAGCAGCCGAGGTTTGCAGAGAAGCACCTGCCAGGCTGTTTATCCTTGCTGAGTCCCAAGCTCCTGGTCAACGCACTGCTCTTCTGATATCAAGGTCACTTCAGCATTGAAAGGGGCTCCTTCTGCTCCATCCATTCCTGGAGCAACATTCTGGCCTCGCCTGATTCACCAAGAAAAATATTTGTGTACATTTTCTTTGTGTACATATTCTATCTTGACAACAAATCATACTCAAGTGACAGTGATAGAGGTGTCCATGCTGTGCAGTGTCTGGAATACAGACCTCTGAGCTCTTTAGGGTGCAGGCATGGGATATTTTCTACTTTGGGTCCTGGCTCTGAGCATCATTCAGTCCCTGCATCTCAGAAAGATGTTCATAGATAACATCTGTTCTTCCCTGAGGACCCTGTTATTTTATTTTATTCTATCTATCAATTGATTGATTGATTAATTGATTGACTGATTTTGGTATTGGGTCTTGTTATGCAACTGACTTGTATTAATCCTCCACTCTCAGCATAAGCAGCACAGGGATTAGAGGCATGCACCACCAACCCAGTTTCAGTGACCTGCACAGTGTGGAGCTGGCAGAAGGTGCAGTAACAGGGATCAAACCCATGTCTTTGCACTTGCCAGGCAGATGCACTGACCATTGAGCTATCTCTCCAGCCATGGTTTTTCTTATTCCAAAGTTCACTGTCCAGCAGTGGTTCTCTCTCAGATCACAAATCCGCCAGTTCTTATTGGGGCTTGAAAGGATTTGTTTGGGTCTCTACTAAGAGTGTTGCTGAAACACCAGTTTCAGTTCTTGTCCTTGTGTATGTATGGTTGTGTGCATTGAACTTTGGGTTTCCTTGTCACACAAGTTAAGTTTCAGGAAGGTACAATCAACTTTATTATCCTGCCAAGTTATTGAGTTACTTTCCATTTGAGACTATCTGCAATGAATCCTGTAGCATTTTATTTGTCTTTTCTTTGTGCTGTAGACAACAAAAGGACTTCCACATGCAAAATATTCCCTGTGAATCTGAGATATTATACCTCTTTCAGGCATGTAAGCCTTTCTTACATTGGAAAGACAATCTCTGTAACAATAACAAATCACAGAAGAATATCATATCACAAGTAATTGACTTGAAAGCTGTGTGAAAATTGTACAAGCTTGGCAGAATAAGAAGATATGCACTGTAGATAAGTGGAGCAGTGTTGAGGCTAAACGCCCCCCAGGACAGTGGAGAGGAGAGTGGCTTTTACCCCAGGGTGCAAGCGTATCAGTCTGGAGATATGCTCTGTTCACCCTGTATGTGAAATCACTAACCATTTCCAAATACTAATCAGTTATCTTCTTAACATAGTCATGGCTTCCACCAAAATACTTGACGACCAGAGTCTCCACTCACTACACACAGGAGGGGTTTCTTAGCGACTCCCTGAGGTGAAATATACATGGGCTACCCTGAGAAATAAGCCACAAATATGGGAAATAGGATTTATTTTTTAGTTATTTTAGAAAAGCTGAATTCAAATGCTTCAAAACAGAGAAATACAAAATGTATTAAGTGATTTTTTTTATTTTTTTATTTTATTGAGAAACAAACATCAATGAGACACACTCCAAGCTGATCAATAGGACATTTTCAACAATTAACACATTGCACATTGTTATTCTCGCAGTGGCCATCCACAGCACAAGAAGCAGCCAGGACATAGCGTCCAAACACTACTACCACAAATCACTCCTCTCACCAAACCAAGCGAAAGCAGCCGCACATCCATCCCATCTACCCTGCACACACAAACACAAGATGATCCCATCTGCATTCCCCCTCTCCAGTTCAGTCCTGTCAGAGATGGGCACTCTATTGGCATGCAAACACCACAGGTGCTTGAATTCATCAAAACAATCCAACACGGTCCAGTAGTACACAGTAGTAGTGGGTTACCCCCAGAAGTTGTTGACTTGAGCCTTTTACAACTCAGCACACTAATATGGCTTTACTTTATACACTTCATTTTTATACTTTTCTACTGGATGGTTAAGACCAAGATAAAGCAAGACTTACATTACAAGAAATGTAACTTTTGTATCTGATAAGGTCAGTCAAGTCCTCTCAGGATTTATCCTGCAGCCCTGTACTGCACTTTGTAGATCCTGTGTCAGTGTCAGCCATGTGGATGAGTCATGGCCATTGCTTGACCGATTTGCTCACTGTGAAAGTCTGAGGGAATGTTTTCTCTCCATGTGACTCTCCTTAGGCACACTATACTCATCAATCACGTTCTTCTGTGGCTCCATAATCTCCTTGATCAGAAAATTTGGGGCACACCTGAGTTACATGATTTTACAGTACGGGTTCTCCTATGTCCTCAGTCTTCACTGACCTTGAAAGGCTAGGGCCAAATGTTGCTTGACCTTGCAGCCCTTCCTTTTCTCCAATTTTTGATCTGCTAACTTATGTTATTAATCCTCCAGAAGAGAAGTTTATTATTACCCTGCAACATATGCAATTTGGATTACCCTATCTGTCTAAATATCGAACATTTTTATCTCTGTATTCATTTTACTGGTTTCTTCCAAAAGCGTTAGTTTCTTTTAAAGTCTTCTCAAATCTTTATATATACAACGCCAAATTAAGCAATTTCTATGGTACTTGGAAAATTGTTATCGTTCCATTATGTTTATATTGACTAAAATTAGTCCTTGTGTGTCACTCCATGTTTGTAACCCACCGTACTTGCATTCATTTACTAATTACTTTTCTAGAAATTAATATTTACAGACATTTTCAGGTAGATAAATAGATCCTTTAGTTAATGCTTACTGTATGTAAAGGTAATAACATACATGATACAGTAAGAAGGTTTTCCTGCTATAATCCTCAAAGACAAAAAATATATCATGAAGAACACATAAAGAAATGAAATTGATGGCTGCTCATAGCTGTAGTGCAGTCTGCCAAATGATGTTCTCCCTCCTTCAGCTCTAGCATCAGTCTGAAGGACAATGGCACACGTAGGAGAATTAAAGCTATTCTGTCAGGGAGCCTGAGTGGAGAGTGAGATTTGTGCATTGCTTCATGTTTCTGTGATCTCCTGTGAGCTCAGGTTTCAGGACTCCAGCACAGTTGTCAGAGAATCAAACCTCATCTGCATTGGCTAATTTAGTGTGATTAATTCCACATAATCCAAAAAAGAACCTAGAAGTATAAAGTCTCAGTGTCTTTCTGTCTCCCAAGTGCAACCACAATGATGCAGCTGTCTCTCTCTGTGAATCAACACAAATGGACTAAGAACTGCATAACCAAGGGAGAGAAAATGTTGAGTATTTATAACAGTGAACCAATTAAATAAGGAGGAACTCACAAATAGAGAAAGCAGGCTATCTATCCAGTAAAACAAAATAAAACAAAGCATCAGGAGCACAACACTTTGAGCAGCTTTGATTTCAGGAGGAGTTCTATAGAGGAACTTGGAGCACTGCAAATGAAGAACCTGCTGGTGGTGTTTGTGGAGAACATACACTATGTAACCACTGGCCCCACCCATGATGAACTGAGAACCCACATCCCGTAGCACCATGCAGGTGAGAAAAATCCACTTTACTCTTTTACTCTCTGGTAGTAAATAGCAATAGTTCTTATTGTTACCAACCTGTGAAGAGTTGATGCTATTTGTGATGGAATGAAGTAAATTCATGGCTATCAATGAATTAAGACCCCACAAAAAGAGAAGCACAGGGAGGACACTCCATGCAGACCTGAGCCTCAGTTTCCTCCATGCAGAGTCTCCAGGACTGATAGTGATGGCCTGGACCACAGTGAGGAGACCACTGGTGCAGATGGTGAGGCCCCGGGCCATCCTCTCCATGTAGCACACGATCTTACAGCCTATGTCACTTAGGAAGTTTCTCACACCAAAAGCAGCTATTGCACTTGGCATTCCCTTGGAAAGAAGAATTATGATATTTGTAACAGTCAAATGGATGAGAATAAATTGTACAGATTTCTTCTCATTGCCTGAAATTATGGGTATGTAATTCAGAAAAACAAAGATGTTCCCCATAATACCAACTCCAGTTAGAAAGGAAAGGATTGTTCCCTTGACAATATAAGGCAGCATTTCTAATTTAATATGTAAAAATTTCAGCATATACCTTTCTGAAGAAAGCATCAGAAATGATCATGTATACATATCTGTAAAACATAAGATAGCAATTTTCTGAAGTGTATGAAAAAATTATGCTGTGTAAAGATGCAGATTTTTACTAAAAGGACTCAGCCTTTTGCTGTGGCACTCCCGTGGATTATTCTGGGTGCTGTCAAATGCTGATCCAAGGACTCCTACTCAAAGTTGTAAATTAGTAACACAGAGTCTTTTTAACTCCAAAACTAGAAGAAAAAAACCCCTACTTATTCAAATCCTTTTCATGGCATGGAGTAATGTCACTGAAATAATGTCATCATAATGTCTGACACACATTCTCTGATCAGGGAGAACCATGTTTGTGCTAAGCTTGCAGCCTGATTTCTGTGTCTTCTTTACCTCAACCAGTGAGGCTGTAGGAATGCTTTGTGGTTTTTTTTTTTTTTCAGCTGAAGCATGTGGGTTTACACACAAGTGTATGTGTGTATTTCACAACTTTTGCTCTTGTATAACTCGGAGTTCCAGTGTTACTTTGTTACAGAAATTTATGCCACACTATGTTCTTCACTTCCTACAGAAAACTAAAGGACTCATTGGGCTTCTTTGCAACGAAAGCATTTGAGAACACAAAGTAAGCAAAAGGAGGCTTGAGTGTAGGACAAGCTTCCACTGGGGAGACTTTTGCAGGATACCAGTAATGGTTTTGACCTTGCTGAGGAGCAGAAATATCTTTGCTACATGAAATCAGCATAGAAACCAGATCCCATGCTTACTGTCCAACTGAGGAGGAAGTACACAGCAAGACTGGCCTAGGTGAGCAGCACTGACTAGCAAGGCCAGAGTAGGAATTGAGCAAGCGCTCAGCCCGACGTTGGAATTTGTCAACAATCATTGTCATTAATGCATCTCAGCATTCTGTCAGGATTTTTCAGATGGTTTCCTGCTTATTTCTATATCTGGGTATTTGATCCAGGGCTTCTTCCTGCTCTCTCTTACTTTTCTCAAATTCCAAAGCTCTGAATAGACACCAGATGTCAGATGTTCATTAAGTGGCATCCTTTTCTCTTTGACTAAAGTCAAACATCAGAGAGGAAAAAGTGAATTCTAACCCAGCCTGACTTGAGAAACAATTTTATATGCCATTTTTAAAAACATGTATTACATTCAGATACATGTGGGATTTCTTGTTCGGTTGCAATAAGGTATGCTTTAGGAAGAATAGAGCATTAATCTCAGGCCCAGTTTTCTTAAGTAAAAGACTGAAATTAATGATCTTTGTTTCATACCTCTACGATAAAATTTCAAGAGTTTATTTCACATTATTGAAACTCAAGCAAGGCACTCCATTGTGAGTTCTCTAAAGATCAAGTTTAATTTTTATTGATAATAACAACCTATTAAACATAAACTGGAGGGGCCTCAGAGATGGCTCAATGGAATAAGCTCTTCCCTAGCCAGTGCAAGGGCCTGAGTTCAATCCCCTGTTCAAAAAAAAAAAAAAAAAACATAAGCTGGGGGCTAGCCACATAGCTCAGCTGATGAAAGCATCTGCTTAGAGAGGCACAGAGGCTGGGATTCATCCCATGTGCTAAACTGACCCCACTCCCAGGGCACAGTGAGACAGTGACTGAGATTGACGGTGGTGGTGCTAGCCTGTAATCCCAGCACTTGGGAGGCTGAAAACAGGAGAATCACTAAAAGTCCAATCTGTGTGGTGAGACCCTGCAGATCCTGTACTAAACACATTTAAAAATAAATAAACTAGATTGTAATAAACTAGTCAATTATGTATAGTGTGTGTTAAAATAAGGAGGCTTATTCCTATGGATAACCCACTATTACTATGGACTACTGGACTATATCAGAATATTTTTTCTGAGTTCAAGCACCTACAATATTTAAATGGCAATGGAATACCCATTTCAGACAAAACTAAACAAAAAAAGGGGGGATACAAATGAAGGACCATTTTGTATCTGTATTTACAAAATAGTTAGGATAGATATACAGATATTTTCTCTTAATTCAATCAATAAAAAGATTTCTGCTAATCTTTAAACAGGCTAATGTCTGGACAGGCTATCATGTCTGTGTCTTGTACTATGAATAACCACTAAGAAGACAATATGCAATGTATTAATTCTTCAAACTTCCTACTAATTGGGTTTGAAACTGTCTCATTGCTATTTGTTTCTCAATAAAATTATTTTTAAAAAATGAGGAGGCTTATATCTGCATAGAGAATAACCTCAACAGTAATGCATAAATTGAGTTTACAACACCATGAAAATTGGCTGCTAGTGCCCATTGAAGAACAGAATTGCACTAAAAATGAAACATTCACATTTCATAGAAAGCTGTGATTGTGATAGGTTCCTAGTGGAGGGACATCTGAGGAAGATATATATCAAAGGCTTCAATACCTTTCTGTTGGCTCCAGGGAAGCAAGGAGGAAACATACAAATTCCCACCCAGCAGCTCTCAGATGCCTTCAGATCCTGGACACAGAGCCAGCTGTGGCTTGGTATGTCTGGAATAAAGACTTCTCAAACTGCTGCCCTCCTCTGCACCTGAGGTGCTTGCATTTTAAAGATCTCTGAATGTGGATCCTAAAGCTCACAGATCTTCTGAACAACTCTTGTCTTAGCACAAGAGAGATAAGTTGTAGATTTCTGAGAGAACATCTAAAGACAACTTGCAGTGAGTGAATGTATGTTATGTGTACTCACCTTGCAAAGTGTGGTGCTGTCAATTCTTTGCTGAGTCCCTTTGGAAATGTTTCTACTGCTCCTGTTTTAAGGACTCCTGCGTCATATTTATGTGTTGTGGCTTGTTTAGCTCTTGGCTATTATAAATTCTCACGTGGCATTTAATTTTAATATTGTCACACTGTCAGCGATAAGGAAAAGCTTTACCATAGCACTCTCCCTGGTGTCCAGCTTTCCCTCTCCCGCTACAATTATACCTTTGTTTAGCTCAGAAGTTTTCTCTGGTTCAGTTCAGCCTTTATTATTTTAAGAGTAGATTGCACAGTGCAACAGTGAAGAGGCAGTCATGTTACTGTGTCTAGGGATCCCAGCCTTGCAGATGCCCAATTCATTCCTAAATTTCCACACTGTGAATCAGGATGGGGAATCTTAATCAAGAAAAAATTGCTTTTCTTTCCTTGCCAATGCACTGACCAGTGCTGATTTCTGTGCTCTCTAAGCACATCCCCACTATGCACCTCAGCAGGACCCAAGTCACCTTTCTGTATCAGTGTAAGAACATTTGGCCACTTATTCTCTTTGCCATGGGCATATTCAAAATGAATTTCACAACCTCCAGGAATATTTCTTTCTCCATGAATATTTCACCTGAAGTGAATCCCAAACCAGGTGGGCTCTTGATGGTAGTCAACCAATCCTATCCTGAAATCCTTATATTTGCAAACAGAGGAGTGAAAATTTTTTGCCTCAAATAAGAGAAGAGCCCTGTAGAACAAAATGCATTTTGTCTCCAGTTTTGAATAATAAAATCAACACAGAGTCACATGAATATGTTGTCAAATCCTAGACAAAGATAAATGAAAATGTAAGCATAAAATACTCTTCTAGACCATAAAATGGCATTTAGGTATTCTTCATTTTTGTGATCATTTATAGAAATTATTAGAAATTTTAATTTTTACCTAACCCTTGGAGATAGGTAGACATCTTTCCCAAGATAAATTATGTTTTTGCAATTTTATACCAAGAAATGCTTCCTTAACCCCTGGGGAACTCTTCAAAATGTACTTGGCTGGGGCAACATCCCTCACCCTCAGATTGCCAGAGTTATCATAGGTCTTCAGTTCCCTGGGTGCCGTGCTCCAAGTTGCAAATATTTCTGCCTTGTTATGTTAGGATAGCTGTATGTATTTGCTTTCTGATAAACATATGCATTTCTATATTACAACATTGTCTTTATCCACCTATGAGCTGATGGGTAACAACGATGCTTCCATAGTGCAGTTATTATCTGTACTACAATAAACATGCATGTGCAACATCTGCACAGCAACCGGACTAATTCTTCCAGGATATATGAGATGTGTAACAGGAACAAATTGGAGTTCTTCACTGAATTATGCAGCAACTTTACTAATTTACACATCTTCTTTAACCATTTCTCAGTTGCTAGTTATTTGATTTAATTCAACGAGTTAGTTACTATAAACTCTGTTTGCTATATAGATGGGTGCACATATATTGCTGTGGTATGAACTTTTTAATTCTTCTGGAAAGATACTCAGAAGTGGAATAGCTGGGTAAAATGGGACCACTAATCATAGTTTTCTGGGAAATCTCCATATTGCTCCCTAAAACAGTTGCGGCAGATGACACTCCAACAAACAATGGATAAAGGATCTTTTTCCCCATAACCCTGACACCATTTCTTACTGGTTGAGTTTTGATGATAGCCATTCTTTCTGAAGCGAGATATAAA
>NW_004524599.1:19220690-19222410 GCF_000260255.1 Octodon degus
TCAATACATCATCAATGTAAATGAACCCAATTCACCAATTAAAAGAAATAGACTAGCATAGTGGATTAGGAAACACATTCCAACAATAAGCGGTATACAAGAAACACACTTAACTCAAAAAAAAAAATAATAGAGTGAAAGTCAAAGGATGGAAAACAACACTACACAACTCAGCACACCTGAAAAGAGCAGGGGTAGCAGTCCTGTTCTCAGACAGCCTCAACTTCAAACCAAGAGTGAACAAAAAAATAAACAAGGCCACTATATACTGGTTACAGCAAAAATTCAAGAGGAAGAGGTAACACTCATAAATCTACACGTACCAAACACAGGAGAATGCAACTATATAACATGAATCTTCATGGACATGAAAATTCTCTTATCTAATACCACAACCTTAACAGGAGAACTTAACACCCTCTTATCCCAAAAAACAGGTCAAACAGACAAAAAACAAACAAAGAAGTTGCAGAACTTAACCACAGCTTGGAACAAATGAACTTAGTGGACATATGAAGAGTTTGCCACACAACACCAGGTGAATATACATTTTTTTAGCTTAACATGGGTCATTTTCTAAAATATACCACAAATTAGTCCATAGGTGATGCTTAAGTACATGCAAGAAAACAGAAATTATCCCATGTACATTATCTGACGACAGTGCAATGAAACTGGAATAAATGACACAAGAAAACAGAAAAACCACATAAATACATGGAAATTAAACAACACCCTACCTAGCAATCAAAGTGTCACAGATTAAATTAAACAAGAAATTCAACAATATCTACAATTCAATGAAAATTCAAGAACAACTTATTGGAATTTATGGGATATGATGAAAGCAGTTCTCAGAGGGAAATTCATAGCTGTGAACTCACACATTAGGAAAACAGAATAAGAACAAATAAACACCCTAATGCTGCACCTCCAACATCTACAAAATGAAGAGCAAACCAAACCCAGAGCCCAAACACAGGAGAAAATTATAAAGATTAGAGTAGAAATTAATTCAACTGAGATGAAGAAAACAGTTCAAAGAATTAAAGAATTAAAAGCTTGTTCTTTGAAAGATTAAATAAAATTGATAAGCCCCTAGCTAACCTAATAAAAAAGAGGAAAGGAAAAATTGTAATGCAAGCAATAGGGAATTAAAAGGGTGTAACTGCAAGAGTCCCAGTTGAAATTCACAAGATTGTCAATAGCTGCTTTGACAACCTTTACTCGCAAACAACAGAAGACACAGAAGAAATGGACACATTCCTAGAAAGGTATCAATTACCAAAACTGGATCAAGAAGATATAACACCTCTCAATAACTCAATAACACCAATGAAATATGAAATGTAATAAAAAGCCTGCCAACAAAGAAAACTCCAGGTCCTGATGGATTCACAACTCAATTCTACAAGAAACTGAGGAAAGATATAATCCCAATACTCCTCAAAATCTTCAATGAAAGGACCATTTTGTATCTGTATATACAAAATAGGATAGATATACAGCTACTTTCTCTTAATTCAGTGAGAATGAAGGTATGTACTAGTAGTGTTTGGAGATGATATTGTGTCTGCACCTTGTATTATGAATGACCAATATGAAGACAATAATATGAAATGTATTAATTGTTGAAAATGTACTACTAATTGGTTTTGAAACTGTTTCATTGCTATTTCTTTCTGAATAAAATTAATAAAAAATAAAATATATTCAAAAT
>NW_004524599.1:19223920-19225031 GCF_000260255.1 Octodon degus
TACTGTAACGTCATGTGACTTGGTAGTGTCCCAAATTTTCTGATGAAGGAGATTATGGGGCCAAAGAGCAAAGTGATCGATGATGTAGACTGTGCCTGGGGAGAGTCACATGGAGAAAAAACATTCTCTCAGGCTTTCACAGAGAGCACATTGGCCAAGCAATGGCCGTGACTCATCCACATGGATGACACTGACAAAGGATCTACAATCTGAAGTACAGGATCTCAGGATAAATTCTGAGGGGATTTCACTGACCTTCTTAGACCCAAAAGCTACAACTCTTGTTGCATATGTCCTGATTTACCTTGGTCTTAACCATCCAGAAGAAAAGTATAAAAACGAAATATAAGAAATAAAGCCATGCTGCTATGTTGAGCTGTAGGGGACTCAGGTCAACAATTTCTGACATTACCAGTTAAGCGGAAGACCCAATACTATTATGGGCTACTGGCCTCTTTTAGAATATTTTGCTGAGTTTACACACCTATAATATTCAATAACAGAACTTAGAAAAAAATGGTGTATACCTATGAATGTCCATTTTGTATCTGTGTATTCAAAGTGGTTGGGATGGATATATAGTTACATTCTCTTAATGAATAGAATGATTTGTTCTAATGGTGTTTGTAAATAGGATGTCAAGCCTGCATCTTGTACAGCAATTAACCACTAAGAAGAATGTATGCAATGTGCTAATTATTGAAACTGTCCTACCGATTTGATTTGAAACTGTCTCATTGCTATTTATCAATAAAATTATGGCAAAAAAATGGAATACAGCAAATTGTCAAGAAGATTATACAACATGACCAGGTAGGATTCATCCCAGGAATGCAAGGATGGTTCCATATATGCAAATCTATAAATGTAATACACCATATCAATAGACACAAATCTTAAAACCACATGATCATCTCAATTCATGCAGAAAGGGCTTTTGACAAAGTCTAACACTCATTCATGTTCAAAGTCTTACAGAAAATTGGAATAGATGGCTTCTACTTCAATCTGGTAAAAGCCATTTATGAAAAACCAACAGCTAACATAATTCTAAATGGGGAAAACTGAAATCTTTTACTCTTAGATCTGGCACAAGACAAGGATGTCCCCT
>NW_004524599.1:19244997-19265168 GCF_000260255.1 Octodon degus
CTTCATTTGATGAGCTATCATCTTTCAAAAGCTCCTCGATCTCTTCCTCAGTGAGACTGAAATGGCCGTCATCTTCTTCTCCATCAGAGAACTCGAGCAAGGAATCATCCAATTCATCCTCATCCAAGGAGCTCCAAGAAAATGGAGCATTGTTTTTAGGTAAGACAGAGGCACCAGCAGACTGCTCAGAGGGCATCAGTGAGCACATCATCTCTCCGGAAGCCGTGCCAAAGCCTGGGCGAATGACTGCTCAAAGCTCTTTTCAAGAAAAATTACAATGCTATGAAAAAAGTGATCATAGAAGATTTCAGAAAATGGAAAGATATTCCCTGCTCCTGGAAAAAAGAACAAACATTGTGAAAATGCCCATACTCCCAAAATTTCTGTACAAATTTAATGCAATCCCTATCAAACTACCAGTGACATACCTTACAGACCAAGAGAAATCATTCTTAAAATTTATTTGGAACCAGGAAAGACCTAGAATAGCAAAAGTAATCCTGGCCAACAAAGACAAGGCAGGAGGTATTGCAATGCCTGACTTGAAATTATACTACAAAGCTACTGTGATAAAATTAGCATGATACTGGCAACAAAATAGACCTGAGGATCAATGGAATAGATTAGAAGATGTAGAGGCCTCTATGAACACACTCCGTCACCTGATCTTAGTGTCAGACACACTTACTGGATGAAAGATAGCCTCTTTAATAAATGGTGCTGAAAAACTGCCTCTCTACGGGCTGAAAACTACAACTTGACCCATGTCTATGACCATGCACTAAGCTAAAATCAAAGTGGATAAAATATCTAAACATTAAAACAGAAACAGTAAATCTCTTGACGGAGAAAGTAGGAAGAACTATTGAAGACACAGGGGTAGGGAAGGAGTTCATGAAAAAACCTCAAATTGCAAGGGAAACACTTGAAAGAATTATGAACTGGCACCAACTCTTATTGAGAAGATTTTGCAGTAGGTAAGTATGAAGACGAAATATAGGAAATAAAGCCATGCTGTTATGTTGAGCTGTGGGGTACTCAGGTCAATAATTTCTGACATTCCCAGTTAAACAGAAGACCCAATGCTATTATGGGCTACTGAACTCTTTTAGAATATTTTGCTGAGTTTGCACACCTATAATATTCAATAACAGAACTTAGAAAAAATGGGGTATACCGATGAATGTCCATTTTGTATCTGTGTATTCAAAGTGGTTAGGATAGATATATAGTTACATTCTCTTAATGAATAGAATGATTTGTTCTAATGGTATTTGTAAATAGGATCACAAGTCCGCATCTTGTACAGCAATTAACCACTAAGAAGAATAAAAAAAAAAATATTGTAACCCACCTACATTTTAATGGATGTCTTCCTCCAAAATTAAAGACATTATTTCACTTTGACATATACATAATCATATTTTACAGCAGCAAAACTCACAATAGAAAAGTCTCAAAATTATATATTTGTCAAAGGATGAATAGATAAAGAAAATTCATATATAAACAGTGCAATACTACTGGGACATAAGGAAAAAACACCCCTTTGTAGGAAATTGTATGCACTCTGACATAAAGATAAGTGAAATAAATAAGACATAGAAAGTTAAATATTCCATGGTTTCTATCATGAAACACCCAAAGTATAAATGATTTAAAGAGCAAAGTAAAATACAGAAGAGGGAGATAGACCTTTTATAGATGGGAAGGAGATGTAGGGATGAAGGGAAAGGTGAAATGAGGACAAGGGGTTAAGGTGTGACGTGCATGTGACCAACTTCCTTTGGTAAATGTATTCATTATGTATTGCAAACATGTACTAATAAAAATATTTCAAAAAGAAAAAAAAATAAGTTTTTGCACATCAAAAGAAATTACCAACAAAGTGCATAGACAACCCAGAAATTTGGAAAAAATCTTCACTATTAAGCACTCAGACAAAGGTCTGCTCTCTAGAATTTATAAAGAACTAAAATACATTAGGACCCATAAATTTAAAGATCCAATCCAGAGATGGTCATATGAGATGAATACACACTTCTCAGAGGATGAAATTGAAGAAGCGAATAAATATATGAAAAAATGCTCCACATCACTAGCCATTCATGAAATGCAAATTAAAACAACACTGAGATACCATCTTACTCCAGAAAGAATAGCTATCATTAACAAATCAACCAACAACAAATGTTGGAGAGTCTATGGGGAGAAAGGAAACTTTCTCCACTGCTCATGGGAATGTAGAATGGTGCAACCATTATGGAAATCAGTGTGGAGACTCCTTAAAATACTAGGACCAAAAATCCCATTCAAAGCAGCTATCCACCTATTGAGAATTCTTCCAGAGGAACTGCAAATGCCATATCATAGTGACATATGTGAACCTATGTTTATAGCAGCACAATCTGTGATAGCCAGATCTTTGAACCATCCAAGATGCCCATCACCTGAGGAATTGATGAAAGAGATGTGGTAGTTTTATACAATGGCATATTAATCAACTATAAAGAATGATAAACTTGAAGCATTTATATTTAACTGGATTCCACTTAAAGATACACTCATTAGTGAAATAAACCAGACCCACATGTGTAAACATCATATAGTCCCCCTAGCATAAGAACTCAAAAAAAGAAATACAAATGGAAAGGTATAACACAATTAAAAGGAAAGTGAGAACTTGAGGATTGGACATTGAATAGAGGACAAGGAAAACAGCTGGAAAAAATGACAGGGGCAAAGACATACATTTATGTGCACAAGATGGGCATGATCCTGAGAAACATCAGCATGTTTTTCAAACTAGTAGTTAATTGGTAGGATTCTCAACCTAATTATATATTCTGATACCTGTGAAAGAATCAACTGCAGTGAAGAAACCAATGTGTAATGGTAGGGTCATGCTTGGAATGCCTGTCATTCTGGTCTTCTATATATATACTGCTTGTCATGACATACCAATTATTGCCATACTGTCTCTCAAGTAAATGTTTGTTTTTTAAAAAAAGGTAATAAATGAAAATAAGTGCCATGAAAAATGGTCAGAGGATTGTCCTACTACAAGGCTGTATATGGTTAGATTTCTAAATTTCTGTGTAAAAATATATAATTGTTTATAGATAGTTTTTAAATTTTTAAAAATTTTTTCCATATCCTATAGAGAGCTATAATTTGACAGCTCAATACTAGATACTAGATGGGAAATTCCTGTTCCATGTTATGTTTAATATGTCTGATATTCAGACAGATAGGGAGTTTAACCCCAACTGAATGTCAGATTGTTTTCCCACATTGGGAAGTTTTCTGCTACTACTTCTGTTCATATTCTTTTTATGTGTACTGACTCCTTCTTCCTCATTGATGCCTATTAGTATTACATTATTCATTTTTGCATCATCTTGCAGATGTTGAATTATCTTTTCCTGCATCCTAGTTGTTTTTGAGAGATCTCTTAGTTTTTTACCAGTCTTCAAGGTCTGAAAGTCTATCTTCATTTTCATTCAAATAATTTTGCCAATATATTTGATTCAAGGATTTTTTCTGTCTCTTTCATTATTTTTTGTTTTGATCATTATAATTTTCTCTGTCATATCAGCTTTGAGTTTCCTTTCTTCTTCATTTTTAGTAGTTTGAGGTACAGCATTAAGCTATTCATTAACCTCTTTCTGTTTTCCTATGTGAGAATTGCCTGCTATAAAGTTCCCTCGTGTGATCTGCCTTCTTTCCTCCCATGAGTCCTAATATTTTTCATTAGCATTTTCATTTAATTGTAATACGGGCTAATATCTTCTTTAATTTCCTCTGTGACCCATTGGTTCTTCAGGAGGGTGTTGTTTATTGTCCTGTCTTTATGTAATTTTTGTGATTCCTTTTCTAAAACTTTCATTGAAATATGTTTAGAAAGTATGCATGGGATAATTTCAAATCCTTTCATTTATTCAAGAATATTCCATTGGCCAATATGTGGTCTGTTTTGAAGAATGTCTCATGTGCCTTTGAGAAGTATGTGTAATCAGATGTAGAGTGGAACACTTTCATACATCTACTGTGTCCATTTGTTCAGAAGTTTGTGTAAATTCTGATATTCTTTGTTGATATTTCTATGTCAAATTCATTTATATAATTGGGAAGGTAAGTATTAGGGCCCCCCATTTCAACTGTGTAAGGGCCTATTTGATTTTGTTATGTCTCTTAGTATTTGCTTTATGTAGTAATGGCCCCTCTGTTTGGTGCATATATATTTATGAGTTATCTATTGTTTTTCAAAATTGATGGAGAAATTAGATATTTCCATGGCAAAGAACACCAGATAATATTGGTATACTTTGAGTCTTCCCCTAAGAAGTATGTAGTGAGCCTCTTTTTTTTTTTTTTTTTTTAGGCTTGGCTTGTAGTTCTCATTGTCTCTAAATAGATAGCTACTCTTGATTTTTGATTTTTTTCTGCAATCCTGTCAAATAGAGAATTGTTTTCCATAATTTTTTTGTATTTAGGACAGGGTGTAGAGGATGTGCACGGTCTCACTGCACAGTTCGGAGTCATAGTGATCCTCCTGGTTACAACCTCTCAAGTACTAGAGTTACAGGCATGCACCATTGTGCTCTGTCCCAATCGCCATATCAGCACTCCCCAAAGGCAGGTCTGGCACAGCAGGCCAGGGGATCGAACTCATGGCCTCTTCATCTAAGCAGGTGCTTGTTTTCCATACTTTGACTTTAAGTATATGCATTTCTTTTTTAAATTAAATTTGTTTCTTGAATGCAACATATTGTTGGATCTTGTTTCTTGATCCATTTTACCAGTCTTTCTTTTGCTTTGTGAATTGAAATTATTTACATGTTGGTTATAACAGATGTGTGCTGGAACATTTTTCTCATATTGTCTTGTTGCTTCTGTGTCCTTTCACTCTTTAATTGCTTGCCTTATAGGGGGGCCTCTTTGTATTAGTTTTCTTGTGAGTGTGGTTTTATTTAAATTGTCATATTCTCTCTCTCTCTCTCTCTCTCTCTCTCTCTCTCTCTCTCTCTCTCTCTCTCTCTCTCTCTCTCCCTGTCTCTCTCTCTCTTTCTCTTTTTCTCTCTTTCTTCTTCGGTTTATCAAGACAGGGTCTCAGTATGTAGTTTAGGTAGACTTTTAGCTTACTATATAACTCCAGTTGGGCTCATACTCAAAGTAATCCTTGTACATTCACCTCCTGAGTGCTGGGATTAGAAGCATGTGCAATCACACTTCGCATGTTTTCTCTTTCTGAAATATGTTTCAGAGCTTTCTGAAGTACTAGTTTGGTAGTCATTAATTTCCTCTGATGTACTTTGTGATGGAAGTATCTAATTTCTCCATCAGGGTTTTTTTTTTTTTTACTTTTTCTTAATTTTATTGGGAAACAAATAACAATGAGACAGTTTCAAAACTGATTAGTAGGACAGGTTCAATAATTAATACATTGCATATTGTTGTCTTCTTAGTGGTTATTCATAGTACAAGATGCAGACATGATGTCCTGTCCAAACACTATTAGTACAAATCTTTCTTCTCATTGAGTTAAGAGCAAGTAGCTGTATATCTATCCTAACTATTTTGTATATACAGATACAGAGTGGGCCTTCATTTGTATACCCTTTCTTAGTTTAGTTTTGTCAGAAAAGGGTATTCCATTGCCATTTAAAAATTGTAGGTGCATGAATTCAGCAAAATATTCCAATATAGTGAAGGATCATTTTGTAGTGGAAAAAATTTATATATCTTCATACACAAATGAGTTAGGTTATATATACAGCTACTTTCTCTTAGTTCAATGAGAACTTTTGTACTAATAATGTTTAGACAAAATATCATGTCTGCATCTTGTACTATGAATAACTACTATGAAGACAATAGGCAATGTATTAATTATTGTAACTGTCCTATTAACCTGTTTTGAAAATGTCTTATTGCTAGTTCTTTCTCAATAAAATTAAGTGTAAAAAATATTTTATATGTTCTAGACAGAAGTGCTCTGAGGGACAGTTAGCTATATTTTTCCAGTATGTGAGTTTTTCTTTTACACTATTGGTCATTTCTTTTGACATGAAAAATCTTTCCAAAAAATGAGATCGCAGTTTTTGATTCTGTGAAGTATTTCCCATGCATTTTGATTTGTGTTGATGTGTTTTATGCCTGCCCCTTTGTCTTCAAGATTTCTACCTAATTTCTCTTCAACCATAAATAACCCTTTTCATTGCTTATTGCTTGGATACAATCTTTTCCTTTCCTCTTTTTAATGAGGTTAGCTTTAGGTTTAGCAATTTTTTTTTAGCAATTTTTTAAATCTTTTAAAGAAGCAACATTTTGATTCATTAATTCTTTGTATTGTTTTCATTGTTTCAATTACATTAATTTCTGCTCTAATCTTTATAATATCCTCCTATCTTTGGGATTTGGGTTTGGTTTGCTCTTCTTTTTCTGAAAGTTGGTGGCATTTAGGGTCTTTATTTTCCACCTTCTGTTTTCCTAACGTGTGAGTTCACCGCTATTAATTTCCCTCTGACAACTATTTTCGTTTCATTCCACAAGTTCCAGTAAGTTGCGCTGAATTTTTGTTGGATTATAGGTATTGTTTAATTTCTTCTTTAACTTCATCTGTAATGCATTGATTGATGAATAAGTTGTTATTTAATCGCTGTGTGTTTATGTGCTTTTTGTTATTGATTTCTTGTTTTATTGCTTTTTGGTTAGATAGAATGCTGTAATTTCTGTATTCTTACATTTACTTTAGCATGATCTGTGGACAAGTATGTAGTCTATTTTAGAGAAGAACCCACATGCAGCTGAAAAGAGTATGTATTCAGATGTTTTTGGGTGGAAAACTCTGTATATGTCCATTAAGTGTATTTGGTCAAAGGTGTGGTTCAGTTCTGCTAATTCATTGATGTTTTTTCTACTTTACCTATCTTTTTGAGATAAGGGAATATTAAGGTCCCCTATTTAGACTACGATAATTGTCATTACATTTTTCATGTCCATTAATCTTTGTTTTATATAGTTGGGTGCTCCAATATTTGGTTCATAGGTATTTATGACTGTTATCTCTTCTTCCCCTAACCAGTATGTAGTGACCCTCTTTATCTAATTTGACTATTCTTGGTTAGAAGATCAGTTTGTCTGTGAACAGGATAGCTAGCTGGTCCTGCTTTTCTCTGAGCTCCTGGAGCATGTAAATATTGTTTTCCAACATTTGACTTTCAGCCTATGAATTTTTGGGGGGGAGGAGGAACCAGGGATTGAACTCAGACCCTTGCACTTGCCAGGGAAGTGCTTATTCCATTGAGCCATCTCCCAGGCCCCTCAGCCTATGAATTTCTTTATGAGTTGAATGTGTTTCTTGTGTACAGCATATTGTTGCATTTTGTTTCTTAATCCATTCTGCCCATATATTTCTTTTAACTGGTGAATTGAGTCCATTTACAATCATTGTAATACTTTATATGTATTTAATTATTTCTGTCATATTATTTTCCTGTTGTTGATTCCCTACTTTTCTCCTGTGTTTTATTGTTTGCCCTGCTTGGTGGGTTCTTTCATTGTCATTCTTGGAGTTGTGGTCATTTTGATCCCTTTCTAGAATATCTTTTAATAGTCTGTATAAGGTTGGCTTTGTCATCATGAATTTTTTAGTTGTTCTTTCTCACCAAAGTATTTTACTTCTCCATTAAACTGGAAAGAGAGTTTTACAGGATAACTCAATCTGGGTTGGAAATTATTTTCTTGTAAGACTTGAAATGCTTTGCTCCATATTCTTCTTGCCTGGATGGTTTGTGAGGAGAAATGTGCTGTTATTCTGATGGGTTTTCCTTTAAAGGTAATCTGATTTTTTTTTCTCTCTAGTGACTTTTTGTAGGTTGTTCTTGTGTTGAATTTCTGAGATCTTGATTATTACATATCTGAGTATAGTTGTAATTGGGTTAATGTTATTTGGAGTTCTATGTGCCTCAGCTAGTGAATGTCAAATTGTTTCCCCATGTTTTGGAAGTCTTCGGCTATTTCTTCTGTTCATATTCTTTTTATGTCCTTTGTGTTGGCTCCTTCTTTTTCATTAAAGATTATTAGTCTTGTGCTATTCATCTTCGCATCATCTTGCAGGTGTTGGTTTATTATATGCTGGATCCTAGTTGTTTTAAACAGATCTTTCCTTACCTTTTCACTAGCTGCAATGGTGCCTTCTAGGTCTGAAAATCTATCTTCACTTTAACTCAGTTTTGCCAACTACTAATGTAGTTTTTAATATCTTGTATATCTCTTTTAATCTAGCTCATGCATTCTATTTCTTTCTTATATTTTTCCTCAAGGTTTCCACCATTTTTCTTTTTTCCTCTATTTTTATATGTGTCTCCTTTAGAAATGCTTTGCAATTCTTTCATTATAGTTATCATTTCTTTTTTTTAACCTTGGAGATTATTTCTTCTCTGATTTACTCTATGGTAATTCTTTAGTTGTTTCTTCACTTCAGTTCTTATGATTTCAGAGATTTAAGAAGTATGACTTCCAACTTCTTCTATGTTAATATTTCCTGGGTTTGTTCTACAAGGGCCCAGAGCCTGACATTGTATTTTGCTCCTTTTTTGTCACTTTCTATTTCAGTTGGAACCTTTTGTTTTGGTTTCTATGATACTTGTTGTGAGGGTAGTACCTAAGCACCTCCCTATATTGGTAGCCAAGGTAGAACATGTAGTTAAGGCAGATATAGTCTCCTATGTACAATAGTTCAATTATCAATGCCTTTAACCGGTAGTGAAATTGAGAAATTAACTAGCATTTATAACTATTGGTTTTGTATTTCAGATCATAGGAGCATATATTATAGCTATGTAAGAAAGCAAATCTTAAATTGGGAACTTTTATTTAAATTAGAATGCCTCAATGTGATAATTATTGAAACTGTCCTACCAATTTGATTTGAAACTGCCTCACTGCTATTTGTTTCTCAATAAAATTATGAATAAAATAAAAATAATAATAAATTAGAATGCCTGAGTTTGGTCTGAGCACCTTACCTTGATGTACCTGGAGTATTCCTGGCAAACAAGTTCAGCCAATGTGCCTCCTCACACCTCTATGCCACAAGAAATCTCACTTTAGGTCTAGGCCTCAGCCTGGACCCTGTTGGCTCAGAAGTAAGTTCACTGAGGTTAGTTCTACTGAACTCGAATTCAAGCAGGCAGGCCTGGCTTCAGTCTGACCTCGACTGAGCAGTTGTTTCCATCAGTGTGTCCCATCAAAGTGGGTCTGTATGTCTTGACTAATTAGTTTCCATCTCTGGCTTCCTCTTTGTACTGTGGACCCTGGAACATTGGTGCAGCATGAGATGGATGTGTGACCTTCAGAGAGAACACACAGATGTCCTCCTGGCCTCTGCAGGGAATTAGGTAAAACTTAGCTAAGGAGATGCTGGGCCTCCCTTATTCCACGTGTCTGCCACCATAGAACCACAGATGTGGGCCCAGCCAGTGACAACGCCCATTGTTTTTATTTCTTTGTGAACAGAGCAAGCAGCCTCCTGCTTATGAAGTCCATTCCTTTCACTCACACACTCGTTCATCAGGCAGTTGGAGGATAAATCATACAACACCCTTTCCTTAAAGGGGGTCCTCATTAATATAAGGTGATCTGGACTCAGGCGGTAGCCCAGTGGTTTAAGTGCCTGCCTGGCAAGTGCAAGGACCCAGGTACAATCGCCAGTACCACATGCATTCCGACCCCGGTGCTGAGCTGGCCACTGTAACAGGGTGCTTTGTTGCATGCTTGTAATATCAGCACTGGCAAGACTGACACAGGAGGATGATGACAAGTCTGAGCTGTGTAGCAAGACCATGTACCCCCAAAATGTGATCAATCTCTTCATATCCTTCAATGTTAAAGGGCCCACAATGCTCATTCTGCATGAGCCAAGCAAGACTGGCAGACACACCACCGGGGGGTGCCCCCAGGTGTCCTACCCATAACCAGCCTATTCTTTGTCCTCCTCCCTTTTGGATCTCATGTGAGCCACTCATTGTAGAGCCAAGAACCCTTTTCTAGACTTCTGAGAGGACTTGAGAAATTTCAAGAGTGGACGTTCCTATCCAGGAACATTCCTACCCAGGAGAGGTCCAGCTGCACCCACAGTGACCACAACTAGTTACCAAACAGATCAGCACATCCAGTCCTTCTGGTCCATGCATCAGACACTACAGCAAGCAAAACCACCACCACAAAACACAGGATTTGGAGGCAGGATTATTTTATGTCCATGGGTACTGTGTCAGAACACTCCCTGAATATTAAGCTCAGATAACTCAGGGAAGGATGTTTTAGTGTGGTTGCAATGAGAAGTACTGATGTAAGGAGTTCAGGGCAGGATTGGTCAGCTAAAATTGGCAGTCTACCTGATTGGAGATTCACTGCATGTGGAATATTCATGGAGATGGAAATATTCATGGTAGCTGTCAAATGCATTTGGCATCTGCCCATGGCTAAGAGCATAAATGGCTGATGTCCATCAATTGATAAAGCAAGATGATGTGGGTCCTGCCTGGTTGCATGCTGAGGATGTGCTCAGAGAGCACAGTAATCAGCACTGATTAATGCCTTGGGAAGGAAAGGAAAGCAATTCATCCTGCTATTGAGATTGCTGCCCATTGTGGCTCACAGCTTGGAACTTTAGGAATGGATGGAAAGACATGAAAAGTGGAGATCCCAGGATACAGTGAGGAGGCTGGCTGTTGAATTTTTCACTGAGCAATCTTCTATTAAAATAATTAAAGCCCAACTGAGCCTGAGAAATCTCCTCAACAAGACAAAGACATAATTGTGGGATGATAGGAAAAATTGCACATCAGGGACTAGGGTTCTGCAGAGGTTTTCCTTCTCTCTGATAAGGTGACAATATTAAAGTTAAACTCCAGCTGAGAACCTACGATCGCCAAGAAATCAACAAGCCTGAACACAGAAGTGTGACTCAGGGAGCCTCACCTTTAAAACAGGAGTAGTACAAACACCTTCAAGGGAGACTCAGCAAAGAGTTGACAGCAGCACATTTTGCAAGGTGAGTAGAACCCTCAACACACATTGACTGATACCAACTTTACTACAAATGTACTTTCAGAAACTTAACTCTTATCTATCTTGTGCGAAGACAGCAGTTGTTCAGAAGATCTGTTAGCTTTCTGATTCTCATTCTGAGGTCTTTAAAATGCAAGCATCTCGGGTAGGCTGAACGACAGCGGCTCCAGCAGTCATTATTCCATACCTACCAAGCCATTTTTCTTGCTGTGTCCAGACACTGCCAGTGTCAGGGAGTTTGTGGGCATTTGTATGTTTCCTCATTGCATTCCTGAATCCATCAGAAAAGTATCAAAGTTGAACTATGAAAAATCTTGTCTTCCTCAGATTTCCCTTCCACTAGGAACCCGTCTCCACAGAAGTTTTTTACAAAATGTGTGTTTCATTCTTGGCGCAATGCTGTTCTTCATTGTGGAATAATGTTCAATTTTTCTTAGCACTGTAAGCTCCACTAACGCATTATTGTGGACTTTACTCTCTGCCCGCAGATATAAGCCTCCTTATTCTGACAATCAGTATACATACTAGTAAATTAGTTTATTACAACTTAGTTTGTTTAATAGGGAGACTATTAACAATAGAAATTACATTTGTTGTTTAGAGGCCGTTCACCATACAGTTCCTGGCCATAAATTTCAAAAACATGAATTAAGGGCTGAGATGATAGATCAGCCCTCTAAGTGTCTGCCTGGCAATCCCAAGAACCCGGGTTCAATCCCTGGTGTGACATGCCATGCCAGCCCTTCACCATGCTGGGTGTGGTGGAACCTGCCTGTAATCCCGTGCTGTTGAAGCTAATACGGGAGGATCTCTAGCAGTCTGAGCAGCATAGGGAGAAGCTGTACCAAATAAATAAAGATTTAAAAAAAAACCCATGAAGTAACTTGTTTCATCCTAGTCCTATGAAAAAGAACACATTGATTTGAGGTTTTTATTTTAAAAAATTGGGTCTGAGACTTATGATCTAACCTTCCAAAAGCATAAGTTATTGCAACCAAATTGGAAATCCTACATGTGCTGAAGGTAATGTGTCTTTTAAAAAGTATACAAGGGCCGACCAAATAGCTCCGTGGAGTGAAGTGCCTGCAAGCAGATGCAGGTTCAAGCCCAGGGCCTGCTGTCATAGCACCACCCCTGTGCACACTCAGATGGCGACTGAGACTGGGCGTGGTGGTGCATGCCTGTAATCCCAGCTTCTGGGAGACTGTAAGCAGGAGGATCACCATGAGTCCGAGCTGGGTGTGAGACCCTGAACACCCTGCAGGCCTTTCCATAAAATTTAGAAAAAAAAAAAAAAAAGCGAGGTCCAGTCATAAAAGGAGGTCCACCAGAGAGGGTGATGTGTGCCTGTAATACCAGCACTTGGGAAGCTGAGGCAGGAGGATTGCCACAAGTTGGAGACCAGCCTGAGCTACAAAGTGAGCTCAAGGCCCAGCTTAACTACATACTGAGACCCTGCCTCAAAAAGACAAAAGTAGACAGATAGATAGATAGATAGATAGATAGATAGATAGATAGATAGATAGATAGATAGATAAAAATAGTATATAAAAAAGCTTGCCAAGACATAATGGATAAGAATCCACTATTTTCTCCTATGATGTTTGACTTCAATCAGAGAGAAAATGAGGTCACTTACTAAAATCCTCATATCTTGGCTCCTGTGCAATTCAGTTCTTTGAAGTATGAGGAAATTAAGAGAGAAGAGGTGACAGGAGGAAGCCCTGGACCAAACACACAGAAACAGAAACAAGCAGGAAAGCATCTGAAAATCTCATAAGGGTGCTGAGATGTATTAACTACAAAGACTTTATAAATTCCATTATCAGGCTAAATAGTAGACCAATTCTTATTCCAGTCTTGCTATTCAGTGCTGCTGAGCTAGGCAAATCTTGCAGTACATTTCATCCTGAGTGGGACAGTAAGCATAGTGTCTTGTTTCATTTCTTTTTCTCTTTTTTTTTTATTTTAGAGAAGGGTCTACAGGGTGTTCAGCATCTCACTACTAGATTGGACTCTGCTTACAGCCTCCCAAGAGCTGGGATTACAGGCGCATGCAACCACACTTAGTCTCAATTACCCTCTCAGTGTACCTCCGGGGTGGGCCCCAAACAGCAGGCCTGGGGTGGTATCCTATTTCTATGCTGCTTTGATGTAGCATAGAACATTCTGACTCTCAGCAGGGTCAAAATCATTACTGGCATCCTGTAGTCTTTGCCCCAAGTTCAACAGACCTGCCCTGAAGCCTGCTTTGTGTACGTTGTGTTTTCAAGGGCCTCAGTGCAATGAAGCCTAACAATTCTTTCAGATTTCTGTAGGAAGTTGAGTACACAGTGAGGCATAAATTTCTCTGTGACAAAGTGACATTGGAGCTTCTAGCTGTACAAGTGCAAAAGCCATTCCAGGTGTGAAACACACACCTACACGTGTATGTAAACCCACATGCTTCAGCTGAAAATGAATAAAGCAGGCTACTCCCTCACTGGTCAGGATAAAGAACACACATAAGCAGGATGCAAAGTTAACACAAACATTGTTCTCCCTTGGCCACACAATAGGTATCAAATATTATGATGACACTATTTCAGTGACATCACTCCATACCACTGACGATCTTTGAAATTGATTGCTGGGAATCTGATGAAACTGAACTCACGCATGCAACGTTGTGGGAGACAAGCCAAAGCCAAGCACTCCTGTAAGTGGAGCATAACAGTGAGCTGTCCTTCCCCCAAGGGGAAATATTTTCTAGGGTGTACCCATCAGTGAAGCCAGATGGTTCAAGGCAACTTGAAAAGACAAAGAAAGGCCAGTTCCAGAAAATTATGCTGTCTTCCTCTAATATTACATAGTCAATGCAGTAGCTTCATGGTATCCATGGTAACAAAAAACAAGTGCTATGTTTTTATCTGACACATTTGCAGGTATTGCTCCACTAACTGAAAAATGTTCATTTCTATCAAGTTCTTTACCACCAGATGACATAGTACCCTAGTAATAGAAAATGGAAAGATATTTAATGCTGTTCATTCTTTTTTCCCATAATTTTATTGATTAACAAATAGCAATGAGACAGTTGCAAATCAAATCGGTAGGATGTTCATTCTTTTGTTACTATTTTTTATATTTTTCTTTTTGATAATAAGTACTACAATTCTCTACAATAGCTCTTCCATAACAAACTTTAAAATATTAAATACTATGCTAACTACTATAGTCAAAAAGTTTGGAAAAAATTAAAAATAAAAATAAATCTAAGTATATAAAACATCCAGGTTGGGGAGATTTTTGGTGTGATCCAACAATGTTTCTGTTGAGCATAGTTGGAGGGCATAAGAATTTGAGTAAGTAAAAGCTTTATTAGATTGGAAGTAAAGATATTCTGTTTTGTTAATTTATACATTTGCATCATACTCTTCTGATCAACATTGGCAACTGGAATAATCCACATGAAGCAAGAGGCAAAGTCCTTTCAATAAAAATCTGCATCATTACACGGTATGATTGTTTCTTATGCTGCAGAAAGTTTCTATGATATTAAGTTTTATGGATATGTATATGTCATCATTACTTACACTTTCTTCAAATAGGTATATGCTGCATCTGTACCTTCTGCTAAATTAGAAATGCTATCTTGTACTGTCAAGGGAATCATCCTTGTCTTTCTAACTGGGCTTGGCACTACAGGGAACATCTTTTTTTGTGTCAATTACCTACTGATAATTACAGGAAAGGAAAAGAAATCTATACACCTTATTCTCATCCATTTGACTGTTACAAACACCATAACTCTTCTCTCTAAAGGAATACTAAGTACAGTAGTTGCTTTTGGTGCAAGAAACTTCTTGAATGACATAGGCTGCAAGATGGTTGCTTATCTAAATAGGATGGCCCGGGGCCTCACCATCTGCACCAGTAGCCTCCTCACAGTGGTCCAAGCCATCACCATCAGTCCCAGAGACTCTGGGTGGAGGAAACTCAAGCCTACATCTGCATGGCGCATTCTCTGGGTGCTTCTCTTTTTCTGGGGCCTTAATTCTCTGATATCCATAAACTTACTTCATTTCATCACAAACAGTAGCATGAACTCATCACAGTTCAGTAACAGTGAGCACTATTGTCATTTGCTACCAGACAGCAAGAAGGTAAAGTGGATTTCTCTCTCCTGCATGATGCTACGGGATGTGGGGTTTCAGGTAATCATGGTGGCAGCCAGTGGCTACATGGTTCTTGTTCTCCACAAGCACCACCAGCAGGTTCTTCATCTGCAGACCCCCAAGTTCCTCTACACAACTCCTCCTGAAGTTAAAGCTGCTCAAAGTGTTCTCCTCCTCATGCTTTGTTTTCTTCTGTTTTACTGGATAGATTGTCTCTTCTCTCTACTGATATTTTCCTCCTCTGTTTATCCGTCCACTATAATAAATGCTCAAGTATTTCTCACCCTTGGTTTTGCAGTTCTTAGTCCATTTGTATTTATTCCCAGACAGGGACACCTGAGACAGTGTTGGAGAATTTTGGGATGAGAGACACATTGAGACTTTACACTTCTAGATTCTTTTTTGAACTATGTGGAACTAATCACACTAAATTAGGTTACATAGATGAGGTTTTGTTTTCAGACAACTGTGCTGGAGTCTTGAAGCCTGAGCTCACAAAAGACATGGAAAAATGGAGCAGCGCACTTATCTCACTCTCCACGCAGGTACCCTGATGAATTAGCTTTAACTCTACTATGTTTGCCAGTGTCCCTCAGACCAGTGGCATAGCAGAAGGGAGGCAGGATATCTTTTGCCAAATTGTATTTATCATCACGACCCAGTAATTTCATTTATCTATATGATATTTATATATTCTTGTCTTTGAGAGTTAGAACAAGAAAATCTTCTATACAGTATCATACATGTTATTCTTGTCCCACAGTAAATTCTAGCCAAAGGAGCTATTGTTCTTTTCTACTTGAAAATATCTGTAAATATCAATTCCTAGAAAATGTGTGCAAGAATGGTGGTTTACAAATATTTAATAACATACAAAAACTAATTTTAATCAATAAAAGTATAATGCAACAAAAAAGTTTCAAAGTATCATAGAAATTGTTTAATTTGGTGTTACATACATAAAGTTTTGAGAAGACTTCAAGAGAGACCAAAAATGTTGGAAGAAATTGAGTAAATTAATATATAGAATAAACTTTCATTTAATGACTTTTATATTTCTCTGTTTTGAAACATGTTAATTCAGCTTTTTTACACAATTGAAAAATAAATTATGGTCAAAATACTTGAAGCTTATTTCTCCCAGTACCACACATGACCTTAGCTTCACAGAGTTGGAAAAAAGCTGTTTCTATGTGTAGTGACTGGAGACCTCGGCTCTGAAGCATTTTGGTAGAACACATGAATATTTTATTCAGATACGTGATGAGTATATGAAAATATTTAGTGTACTTCACATACAGTCTGAGCACAGAAACTCACACTTGATCAACATGCCTGCACCCTTGAAGTAAAATCCTCCCACCTAGTCACAGTTCTGGCTGACTTTTAGGCTCATCACTGCTCCCCATAACTAAGGTGCTTGTCTCCTCATTCTGCTAATCTTGTGTGATTTACACAAAACTTTCAAATCAGCTCTTTGTGATATGATTTTCTTCTTTTATTTGCTTTTATTATAGAGATTTCCTTCCCAATGTAACTTAGACTTAAATGATTGTAAGACCCGTACTGTTTATCTCAGAGTCACAGGAAATATTTTGCATATGGAAATCTTTTCTTTGTCTGCAGCATAAACAAGACAGATAAAGGAAATTCTACACCAGCCATTGCAGTTAGACTCAACTGAAAGGTAGCTCAAGAGCTTGGCAGGACAATAAAGGTGACATAGCTCCCTGAAATTGAACTTTCTTGACAATGAGGAGATCATGAGTTCAATGCACAGAACCACACATATAAAGGGCAAAAACTGAAACTCATGTGCAACACCCATAAGAGAGGCCCACAGAGATCCAGCCAAGCCCCAACAAGAACTGGAGGATTTACATGCTGTACAATAACCACAGCTGTACACATCAATGTACAGATGTAATCTATGAGCATGTGACTGAGCTGCAGGGAATGACTGATGCACAGAGCCAGCACACAGAGCAGAAAACAGTACAGACCTTCTCCCCAGAGAACCCATAAGACAAGTTCTAGATACAGCACAGAACAGACACCTCTGATTCAGTTGCTTGAGAACATTTAATGTCAAGATAAAATATAAGGTGAATATGTTCACAGTTTTCCCTTCATGAATCAGGCAAGGTCAGAATGTTGCTGCAGGATGGATATGGAGCAGAAGGAGGCCCATTCGATGTGGAAATCAAGAGTCTTGACATTGCTACCAAGACAATAGTGAGTGAGGACCAGGGGCCTTGGAACTCAGAAAGGATAAACAGTCTGGCAGGTACTTTTCTGCAATACATAGACGGTAAGCAGGACTGCACAGACTGTGTAAGCTGCTTAGCTTCAAAGAGGAGCTGATTGAGGCAGGGATGAGGGTAAGAGAGATCTGTGACTGCTCTGGGTCTGCAGACCTCATGGAGTCATTCAGAGCTACAGAATATTGGCTCCCACAATAAGAAGGAGAAGGGGGAGGGTACATTCTGTGCTTATGACAAGGGAATGGAAAGAAGCCCTGTGCTCTCCTTCAGTAGAAAATCAGTAGTGGCTGAAGAGAGGCCTGAGAGGCCCTGTCTTACATCCTGAGGAGCCTGATTTGTGACATGTCCTGCTCTCCGTTTTCCACCCCTCTGATTTCTCAAAATCCCGCAGCCTTTTCCCAAGTAGTATGTGTTTACACGTGTGCCAGCAATATTTCCCTTCCAGCAGAAAATATCAATCTATGTATTGCTCGCTACAGAAAATGTGGAGATGGGCTATGAAGCTGAGAAACTTTCCTTATCTTCTGATCTTTCAAAGGAAAAGGCCACAGGACAGAGAATAGAGGGAACCAGCTTATGGAGAAAAATGCGCAAATGTTTAGGTATATGTCCCCCATTTACATGACATATCATCAGAGAATTCTGGGTTACTCAAGAATTTCTCCTTGGCCCGGCTCTCAGCCCCGCTCCGCCTTGGCTCCCGAAGGCGGCTCCAAGCAGCAGTCTGAGGACCTGCTCCTACAGGATTTTAGCCGCAACCTCTCGGCCAAGGCCTCCGCGCTCTTTTCCAGGAACGCATTCATCGTGTCAGCCATCCCCATCTGGTTGTATTGGCGAATATGGCACATGGATCTCATTCAGTCTGCTGTTCTGTATAGTGTGATGACCTTAGTAAGCACTTACTTGGTAGCCTTTGCCTACAAGAATGTGAAATTTGTTCTCAAGCACAAAGTAGCCCAGAAGAGGGAGGATGCTGTTTCCAAAGAAGTTACTCGCAAACTTTCTGAAGCTGATAATAGATGGATGTCTCGGAAGGAAAAAGATGAAAGAATCTTATGGAAGAAGAACGAAGTTGCTGATTACGAAGCTACGACGTTTTCTATCTTTTATAACAATACTTTGTTCCTGGTCTTGGTCATCGTTGCTTCCTTCTTTATATTGAAGAACTTCAACCCCACAGTGAACTACATTTTGTCCATAAACGCTTCATCAGGACTCATCGCCCTCCTGTCAACTGGCTCCAAGTAGATCATGTTGCTTAGCACCCTGCTGTGTATTCTGCGTGGCCAGTGGTGTATGCACCAGGAGCAGGGTGGTCAGGGTGAGAGACAAGATGTTTTGTAGTCTGGAGTTTGAGGGATTCAAAAAAATGTAACAGAATGTAATTCATTATTTGTTTATTGGCTGTTTTTGACAGATTGGTGAAATTAGGTGAATTGAAAGGGAAACTCAGAGTACTAAAACGTTTATTAAAAGGCAAGAAGACTTGTAATGTGCTGTAATAACAAGTGGAGAAAATAACTTGTTTCCTTGATCTGTCAGAGGTCACAGTAACCTGTGGGCTCAGCTGTTATTATTTATAATAGTAGCAAGAAGTTAATAACTGGTTCTCCCTGTTCCAAGCACAATATTACAACTTTTTTTGAACCATAAACATCAGAAGGAATCGTCTTCATGGAATTGAACAGAAGCCTCATGTTTACAAGGCTCTGGATTTGTTAGTTAAGCCCCCCACTTTTTTTTTTTTTTTTAAAGAAGAAAGCCAGCCAGGGTAGTAAGTAACCTAAAAAGAGTGCACAGGGCTGTGAGGGCTGGCCCGTGGGGTTAAAAGCACACACTGTTCAACTGTATGACTTAGGCCCTGTGTGGCTGCAGAGGTCAATTTGACCCTGCCATGTTGGTTTCATAGGTTGTCATTGAGATCATTGTCGTAAGTGACTATGGTTTCACACCACTGGAAGAATGTTAAGAAAGAGACCCTCTTTCCTGAGTATTGACATGTAAAAACCAAAATGATTTTTGTGAATTTAACTCTGTAATTCTAAGAACTCATCGAGGAATTTGCAATGGTGTAAGTGCTTATCAGCATTTTTCTACAAAGACTTGCTTAAATTTGACTCTTTAGTCTGCAAGACTGTCATTATGAACAAAATATTGATCTCTTCAGCCCTAGAGGGTGCGGCTGAGAGCAGTCTTGTATTTTCTTTTTACCAGTGTATATATGGATATTATCATTTATTGCCTGTACCATGAATTGAAAAACTTTGAGCTCTTTTTTGCTGTTCATGGTACTGGTTTCATATTTCTGAAAGCTTTTTGTAACATCCATTAATTTCCTAGAAGTTGTACCTCAAGGGAAATGTATTGCTGATCTTTAATTTTCACTTCTAAATTTAAAGTGAACTTAATAATGATATTTATTTATTTTGTAACTTGTTAAGCATTAGCATTTACTTCTGTGCTAGTAGACGTCTTGGTAGGCTGCCTCCAAGAACTTTTGAAGGAAGGCAGGGGCAGGAATTATATTTGCACAGTGACCCAGATTGTCAGTGTCTGCAGCTGAGGTTTAGTTTTTATCATCCTTTTAGAAGTTGGCATCCTTTTCTTTGTTGTGTTTTTAGTCAAGTGCCATCACTGGCTAAAATGCAGTGAAAAAGCAAGTAAGAAATTG
>NW_004524599.1:19289488-19296100 GCF_000260255.1 Octodon degus
TCTATCTTTTTGAGATTGGTGTTTCAAGAACTAGCATTCTTCATGTAGGGATCAGATCTGCAATTTGACAAATTTTCCTCAATTATTGGAACATTCACATTTTTGCCTAGTGTTTCCATTTTTAGGTTCCTTTTTACAGACATTCTTGCTCTTTATTTTAGGAAAAATAACTCACATTCTTTACTGCTCATTAGTTCATACTCACAATTGAAATAGAAGCCAAAGAGTTTTTTTGTGGGTATGCAAAAATCATAAAGAAAGGCATAACTGGTGTGATTTTCATGCAAAGAAAGCATGTGAATGAGAAATAGGGTCCCAAATGTCACAGAGTACATCACATTTTATGTTATATACATAGTGATAATCTAGAGGAATAAAAGTCAAAATACAGATTTTGATCAAATCATTGTATCATCCATTAAGTATAATTTTATAAACCTTCACGTTTACTGATCTTAACTGTGATTTCATCCCTTTTTAAGAAGAATAAATAAAATTTTCCTGAAAAATTATTTGATGTGGACATCATTCAATAGTGTACTGGAATTCCCCACAATACTATTATTTTCTTTCTCATAAAATATGTAGAAAATGATCTCATTCTATGTTCATTCATTATATATTTATTTATTTTCTATGTTCATTTAAACAAATAATTTAGCTCTTAATTTCTTCCTTTTTTTACAAAAGGAGTATTGTTTATTCCATTTTTCAGATAAAGTGATTGAGGTTCAGAGAAACAAATAGCAATGAGACAGTTTCAAACCAATCAGTAGGATAGTTTCAATAATAAATACATTGCACATTGTTGTTTCAGTGATTATTCACTTTACCAGATGCAGATATGACATCCCATCCATAAACACTATTAGAACAAATCTTCATATTCATTGAAGTAAGAGGATGTAGCTGTATATCTATCCTAAGTATTTTGAGTATACAGATACAAAATTGTCCTTTATTTGTATCCCCCTTTTTTGTTTAGTTTTGTTAGAGAAGGGTATTCCATTGTAGTTCTTAATTTCTTAAAATGGAACTATTCAATAAAGGTCTTGAGAATACATGTTTCAAGCATTTTGATATCTGATGAGATAATTTTGAACGTTGTTGATAATATTTTACAAATATAAAGCACAAATTCTTGGAAGTGACATACTGAATTGAACACCCTATTTTAAAGAATATTTCAACTATATTGTGTTTTTATTACTTGGCATATTGTGGCTTACTACTGTGCTAGTTCACCACTTCAAACTTTTCTTCTTCTTTTGTTTTGGAGTGTATGCATACAGTTTTTGAGATGAAATTAATAATGTAATATTTTGCTGTAGTGTATGAAAGGGCTAGTTTTCCTAATATAGCATACATGTCTTGCTTGAATGAAAGGGCAATGTAGTTTGTGTTGCACAGCTTCGTTGTCACAACAATTTTCCATTACTTAACAGAAAGCACAATAAATAAACACATTCTACATTATTGCTTCCTATTTTATTCAAAGGCAGACATGTAGACTCATGGAAATGGTGTTAAGGATGGTTTGCTAAATGTAACTGTGAGTTAGTTGTAAGGTTCTTGATTTTTAAAAATTTTTTAATCTCAATTTTATTGAGAAAGAGGTAACTTTGAGATAGTTTCAAAACAGGTTAGTAGCACAGTTACAATAATTAATATATTGCATAATGTCTGCATAGTAGTTATTCAGAGTACAAGATACAGACATGATATCTTGTCTAAACACTATTAATACAAATTTTTCTTCTCATTGAACTAAGAGAAAGTTGTATATCTATCCTATTTTGTACATAAACATATATATATACATATATATATATATATTAATTACAAAAAGGTCTTTTATTTTGTGGTTACCTTTTGTGTTTACCTTTGTCAGAGATGGGTATTCCATTGCCATTCAAATATTGTAGGTGCGTGAATTCAGCAAAGTAATCCAATATAGTTCAGTAGCTGAGCTGCAAAAGGCTCAAGTTAACAACTTCTAACATTGCCAGTCTTGTGATTAACCCACTACTCTTCTGGTTCTTGCTTTATTTACAGCAGAGTGGGAGGCTGAGAGAAGAGGGTAGCAGGTTTGAGGTTGCCATGGGCAATTTAGTGCCTGAGATACATTCAAACATTTTTAAAAAAGAAGCAGGGGTATAACTTAACCTAAAGTCATTATGTTCAGTCCCAATATTGAAAAAGTAAGGAAAATGTCATTCTTCTTGAGCTTTAGGAACAGATAATTTTTTTTTTTTTTTTACTGGCAAAGCATTACTAAATTTATTATGGAATTTGAGGTACCTTTAGTGTTGCTCTGGTCTTTAACAATGCACAATTTAGTTGAGAAAATTTTAAATGGAACCAAAGCCATAATCAGGAAATAACTAAAAATAAATGAGTCTATAATTACACTGGATATCAACCACACCTATGGGAGAAGACACAAATACATCTGGAGATGTTTAATTTTAGTGTACAGGACACGATTCGGACTGATATCACCAGTCTTCACCTGTCACTTGTCTTCTACCTCTCATTTTCTTAATCCAGCAAAATAAAAGCAGGAACACACACTCTACCACCCTGTGCAATATTACATGAGATTTGAAGGAAATGTGACTGATTTCAACTTTATGAAGGGAGTCTTCAAGTAAAGGCATTCACATAGCTCTGTACAGCAAGGAATAATCACTTTCAAAATGTCCACAGCCAGACATATCACAAACAAGGTATGAAAATTAAAATGTTGAGAAATATCTTGACAACAAGCAATGGATCAACTGTCATCAATCACTTTCTTTTGTGGCCCCAAAATCTCCTTGATCAGAAAATTTGGAACACAATTCAGTTACAGGGTGTTACAGAACACGTTTTCCTATTTCCTGAGTCCTTACTGACCTTGAAAGGCTAGGGCCAAAGTGTTTGCTGTCTTTGTAGCCTTTCTTTTTCTTTAATTTTTGGTCTGCAAACTTCAGTTGTCAACACTCCAGAAGAGAAGTTTAATGATATTATTACCCTATCACATAGGCAGTTGAGCTTAACCTCACTATCTGTCTGAGTATCTAACATCTTAGACATAACATGGAACAGGTATTTTCCATCCAGTATTGATATGTTAAACGTTGAGTCCCTCCAGAATATGAAGAAAAAAGATTAAAAAGATATTTAAAAAATAAGCATTTACCTATTTTTACACAGAAATTTAGAAATCTAACAATATACAGCCTTGTAGGAGGAGAGTTCTGTGAATTTTTTGTCTCATGTTTTCATTTATTACCATTTTTAAACAAATCTTTACTTGAGACAGTATGGCCATAATTAGTATATCATGAGAAGCAGTAGGTAATTAGAAGCCAGAATGACAGGCATTCCAGGCATGACCCTTCCATTACACATTGCTTTCTTCACTGCAATTGTTTTGTTCATAGGTATCAGCATATATAGTGAGGCTGAGAAACCTAAAAATTAACTGCTGTTTTCAAAAACATACTGGATATCTGACCAACCCCAGGCCTGTGAGCATTGGGGAGAGCTTCCACTTTGTCTTGTGCCCACTGGTCCAAGCCCAGACCCACCGCATGAGAGAAGCCTTTCACCATGCTCCCTGGACCTCCCTCACCCATCTAGACCCAGCACAGACTGCCTGACTCAGCACAGCCCACCCTGTGAGTGAGAACTTCCACCACACCTTGGGCCCGCTATATATTTGACCAACACCAGGCCCTCCTGTGCCTGCTGGTCCAAGCCAGGCCCTCCACGTGAGAGAGGAGATTCCCTGCATTCTTCGGACCTCCCTGCCTGTCAGAGTCAGCAGAGCTCATCCTGTACATGAGAACTTCTGACCCACTCTTGGGAGTCCTGCAGATGCACCAAAGCACAGCTCTACCTAGTGTGTGGGAGAGATTCTATGCTCTCTTGATCCCCCTTCTCATACCCCTCCAGACCCAGCAAAGGCCTGGCATACAGACTTGGGGTGAAACCCTGCAGCTAAAGTCCCTGCAGTGAGACTAGGGTCAAAACCACACAGCTAATCCAGGAACAGAATATCTTATCAGAGGGGTAGAGCAGGCCCACCTCCAAGGGCAACAATAAAGAGCTGAGCACAGTAGCTAGACCCAAGCCAGGCACAACTGCATGAACTAGAACTTGGTATATCAGTACCTGAATTTCATTAAGTGATAAGATTATAGCTGTACCAAAGCTCTACACCAAAGGTCAGAGGTGAGTGCTATATGAAATGATAAAGACAAGGAACAAACTGCAATCTCAGGCCTCAATCCCACCCATAACAAGTGCAGAGGACACTAGCTCAGCTGTAATATGTGAATCAATAGTGTTGGAAGTCATGGGAGAGCTTCCAGCTACCCTGCGCCAGCAGGACCTAGTCGTCCCAGCCCAGGTGCAGCGTGGGTGAGACCCTCGTCCACCCCCTTGGGATGCCTGCTACCACTCCGCAGCACCTCCCCCACCCTGCACTCCCAGTAGGAATTTCTGCCACGTTCTGGGAACACCTAGACCCAGTCCTAGCCCAGGCCCGGTGAGTGTGTGGGAGAGCTTCCAGCTACACTGCGCCAGCAGGACCTACTCATCCCAGCCTAGGTGCAGTATGGGTGAGACCCTCTTCCACCCCCTTGGGATGCCCCACACCACTTCGCAGCACCTACCCTAACCCGCCTGCCCAGTAGGAATTTCTGCCACATTCCAGGAACCTCCAGATCAAGTCCTAGCCCAGGCCCGGTGAGTGTGTGGGAGAGCTTCTGGCCACCCTGTGCTGGTGTGACCTACTGGTCCCAGACCAGACGCAGCGTGGGTGACACCCTCATTCACCCTCTTGGGATGCCCCCCCATCACTCCGTAGTACCGCCTCCCCACGATGCCCACAGAGTAGGAATTTCTGTCGTGTTCTGGGAACCCCCAGATCCAGTCCTAGTCCAGGCCTGGTGAGTGTGTGGGAGAGCTGCCTCTCCGCCCCACTCCACTTTGTCCCCCCAGACTCAGCTCAGGCCTGTCATACAGGCCTGGGGTGAAACCCTTCAGCTGCAATTCCTACAGGAGAGTGTAGGGGACAGAACCACCAAGCTAGTGCAGGAACAGAACATCATGCCAAAGGGGCACAACAGGTTCAACCCCAAGGGTAGCAATAGGAAGGAACTGAGCACAGCAGCCAGACCCAAGCCAGGCACAGATGACTAAATCCAAACATTGTAGATTTACAACTGAACTTCATTTGGTGCTAAGGCTATAACTGCAACAAAGATCTACAACAAAGGTCAGAAGACAGTGCTACACAAAATGACAACAAGAAGGAGCAAAATGCAACCTCAGAACCCAAGCCTACCCATAACAAATGCAGAGGACACTAACACAGAACAAATTGGGAATCACACAGCTGAAAGCAATGATTCAATGGCTCTGAAATAAAGAAACAGCTGCAGAAAAGTATAGAGGAACTTAGATTGGAAATGAAAAAAGAAATCCCTGAAATAATAATATCTGCAGTAAAGAATCACATGCAGAAACATATGGAGGAAACCCAATGCCCACACAGAACAAGTGCAGAGGACACTACCTCAGCTCAAATGTATGAATTAATAGCGTCGATAGTAAATAAACAACAGCAGAAAGTCATGGAGGAACTCAGAGCGGAATTCTTTTCTACAAGCTCAGCTCAAATGTATGAATTAATAGCGTCGATAGCAAATAAGCAACAGCAGAAAGTTATAGAGCAACTCAGAGCAGAATTATTCTCTGAAATAAAAAAAGAATTCTCAGGGCTAGGGAGATGACTCAGTGAAATAAGTGCTTCCCTGGCAAGCACAAGGACTTGATTTCAATCCTTGGTTCGGAAAAGAAAATAAACAAAAGAATTCTCAGAACTCATACTATTTGAAGTAAAGAATCAACTACAGAAACAGGGAGGAAACCCAATCTGAAAAAAAAACACTGCAGTTAAACAATTTATAAAAGCTTCTAAAGAAGACATGGATAAAAAAAAATAGAGGAGATTAGAAAAATGACGGATTCCTTGAATGAGCAATACAGAAAAGAAATAGATCACATGAAGCAGAGTCAAAGAGATATAGAGGAAATTAAAATCTCAATCACGAGCTTCCAAAACCATTTAAGTGAAAGAGAAGACAGAATTTGAGATCACGAAGACGCTGGTACAGCTAGTGAAAAGTTAAGAAAGGATCTCTTAAAAGCAACTAGGATGCAGGAAAAAATAATCCATCACCTGCAAGATGATGCAAAGATGAACAATGTGAGACTAATAGGCATCAATGAGAAAAAAGGAGTCAATACAAATGACATTTTAAAAAATATGGGCAGAAGTAATAGCAGAAAAATTGCCAAATATGAGGAAACAATCTGATATTCAGGTAACTGAAGCATACACAACACCAAGAAACGTCAACCCAATTGAAAACACAACGAGACATATAATAGTCAAGATCACACAAATTCAGCACAAGAATAATTTACTGAAAGATGCTAGAGAAAAGAAGCAGATCACACTCAAAGGAAAACCAATCAGAATTACAGCCAACTTCTCTTCACAAACCATGAAAGCAAGAAGAGCATGGAACAGATTATTTCAAGTCCTCTATGAAA
>NW_004524599.1:19304029-19305412 GCF_000260255.1 Octodon degus
ATTGATGCAGAAAAGGCTTTTCACAAAGTGCAACACTCATTCATGTTCAAAGTCCTACAGAAAATTGGAATAGGAGGACTTTACTTCAATCAGATGAAAGTCATCTATGGCAACCCAACGTCTAATACAATTCTCAATGGGGAAAAACTGAAATCTTTTACTCTCAAATCAGGTACAAGATTAGGATGTCCTCTATCGCCCCTCCTAATCAATATAGTTCTGGAATCTTTAGCTAGGGCCACTAGACAAGAGAAAGAAAATAAAAAGGACTAAGAATAGGTAAAGAAGTCAAACTATAATTATTTGCAGAGGACATGATACTTTACTTGGAAGACCCAAAAACTTCCACCAATGAGCAACTAGAATTGATACACAAATTCAGTAGCATAACAGGATGTAAAATCAATACGCAGAAGTCAATAGAATTCCTCTACACAGATAACAGACACGCTGAGATGGAAATTAGAGAATCAATACCTTTTACAATAGCCCCGTGAAAAATGAATTACCTTGGAATTCATCTAACTAAAGAAATCAATGATCTTTTCAAAGAAAAGTACAGTACTCTCAAAAAAGACATGGTAGAGGATTTCAGAAAATGGAAAGATATTTCATGCTCCTGGATAGGAAGAACCAACAACACGAGGATGGCCATGCTCCAAAAATTGTATTATAGATTTAATGCAATCTCTATCAGACTACCACAAACATACCTCGCAGACTTAGAGAAATTTTTCCTAAAATATATTTGGAACCAAAAAAGACCAAGAATAGCAAAGGTAATCCTAGCCAACAAAGCAGGAGGAATTACAATTCCTGACTTGAAATTATACTACAAAGCTAATGTGAGAAAATCAGCATGATATTGGCAACAAAATAGACCTGAGTATCAATGGAATACATTAGATGATGCAGAGGTCTACATGAAGACACTCAGCCACCTGATCTTCGACAAAGGGGCCAAACACGCTTACTGGATGAAAGGTAGTCTCTTTTAAAAAATGTTGCTGGAAAAACTGGCTCTCTACATGCTGAAAACTGAAACTTGACCCAGGTCTATCACTATGCACTAAACTAAAGTCAAAATGGACTGAAGAACCGAACATTAAAACAGAAACACTAAATTGCCTGGAAGAGAAAGTAGGAGGATCTCTTGAAGACATAGAGATAAGCAAAGAGCTCTTTAATAAAAATCAAATCACAGGGGAAATACTTGAAAGAATTAATTGGGGCAATCTCTTATTGATAAGTTTTTGCACGTCAAAAGAAAGTACCAACAAAGTGAATAGACAATCCACAAATTTCTTAAAAATTCTTAAATGATAAGCACTCAGACAAAGGTCTGCTTTCTAGAATTTATAAAGAACTAAAGAACATTAGGGC
>NW_004524599.1:19306342-19332635 GCF_000260255.1 Octodon degus
GTAATAGAGGGGTCACGCTTGGAGTACCTGTCATCCTGGTCTTCTAAATATGTACTTCTTGTCATGACATACTATTTATTCCCATAATGTCTCTCAAGTAAAGGCCTTTTTTAAAGGGTAAAAGTAAAAAAATAAAGACACAAGAATAAGAAATAAATGTCACAGGTCTGTCTTGTTACAATTCTGTATATGGTTAGATATCTAAATGTCTTTGTAAAAATCTGTAAATGGTTATTTCTAGTTTTTTGTAATTATTCTTTCTTCATATTCTGTAAGGACTTAAATTTCAACATATCAATATTTGATGGAAAATACCTGTTCCATGATATGCGAAAGATGTTTGATATTTAGACAGATAGGGTAAACCAAACTGCATATATTGCAGGTTAATAATAAGCTTCTCTTCTTGAGGGTTAACAACCTAAGTCAACAGATCAAAATTGGAGAAAAGGAAGGGCTACTACACCAGTCAACATTTTGGCCCTAGCCGTTCAATGTCAGTGAAGACTGAGGACATAGGAGAACCTGTAATGGAACATCATGTAACTCAGTTGTGCCCCAAATTTTCTGATCAAGGAAATTATGAGGCCACAGAGGAATGTGATCGATGATGTATAGTGTGCCTGGGGAGAGTCACATGGAGCTAAAAAACATTCTCTCAGGCTTTCACAGAGAGCAAATTGGTCAAGCAACAGCCGTGACTCATCCACATGGCTGACACTAACAAAGGATCTACAAAGTGCGGTACAGGGCTACAGGATAAATCCTGAGTGCACGTGCCTCACCTTATAAAATACAAAAGTTACTTTCTTGCTATATAGTTCTTCCTTTATCTTGGTCTTAACCATCCAGCAGAAAAGTATAAAAATTAGATATATAAAGTAAAGCCATATTAATACAATGAGCTGTAAAAGTCTCAAGTCAATAACTTCTGAGCATAACCCTTTAATATTATAGACTCCTAGACAGTGTTGGATTGTTTAGCTGAATTCAAACACCTATAGTATTGAGATGCCAATAGAATATCCACCTCTGACAGGACTAAACAAAAAAAGGGGGATACAGAGGAAAGATCATTTTGTATTTATATATACAAAATAGGATAGATATACAGCTACTTTTGCTTAATTCAATCAGTAGGAAGAGGTGTACTAATAATGATTGGACAGAATATCCTGTCTGCTTCTTGTACTATGGATAACCACTAAGAAGATAACAATGTACAATGTATGGATTATCGAAACTGTCCTATTAATCACCTTTGAAACTGTCTCATTAATACTTTTTCTGAATAAAATTAAAATTAAAAAAGGAATGGGAAAAAGCCTGTTGGATAGGACTCCAATAGTCCATAAAATGACAAAAGTGAAAAAATGAGATTATATCAAAAGGTTTCTGAATAGCAAAGGATGCAGAATAAAAATATTGCACAAAAACTGAGAGAGACACTTTACTAACTGCACTTTGAGAAGGAACTCATATTGAGAATGTAGGAAGAGCTAAAAAAAATTCTACCACAAGAAAATGAGTAATAATTAAGCAAATAGACTGAAGGGACACTTTTAGAAGTAGTATAAATGGTCACAAGTCATATTCAAAATATTTAATACATTTACCCTTTAAGAAAATGAAAATGAAAATGATATTGAAGTGCCCTGTTACCTATGTTGAAACAGCTATTATCAGCAATAAAAAATAAAACCTTCCATTGAGATTTCTGAACAAAAGAAGCACTTCTGCACTTTAAGTAGGAATGTATGTTAGTAGAGCTACTATCAAATGCAATAGTGCATTACTCTAAACATTTAAAACTTGACTTATTTCATTGTTATTAACCTCGCCCCCAGCTATACACCTGAGAAATATTTCAGCTCACTTGGAGATAACTGGCTTGCAGTGTTTATTTTGGTGCAATTGACATTAACTATGTTGTGGAAACAGTCGAGGTCCCTGATGGCTGGCTACTGTGTGAAAAGGAGTGACATTTATGCAGTGGAGGTATCGTTACTTCAAAGAGAATAAAACTATGCATTGGCAGAAAATCTGCAATCAGATATAGACAAATAAGCCTCACTATGAAAAAAATCTTGTCTCATTTCTGACATATGCAATTTTAAAAGAAAAGAGAGAAAAAGTGAAAAAAAGATATAGAATAGTGTAAAAACTATAAGTAGAAGTGAATAAGGGTACTAGGATGAAAATGTAAGAGGACTACTGGGATAAAAATGCTCAATCTTGTGTGCAGGATAGATACAGAAAGCTGAAACCCATCATTCTTTTTTTGTTATTGAGAAACAAATATCAATGAGACAGTTTCTAAGCTGATTAATGGGTCATTTTCAATAGTTAATACATTGCACATTGTTATCTTCTCAGCGGTCATCCACAGCACAAGAAGCAGCCAGGACATCCCATCCAAACACTACTACAAATCGTTCCTCTCTCTGAACCAAGCAAAAGCAGCCATAGATCTAGCCTAACTATTCTTTATACACAAATAAAAAAATGGTCCTTCCTCTGTATCCCCCCCTCATTTCAGTACTGTCAGAGATGCGTATTCTATTGGCATCTAAATATTATAAGTGTGTAAATTCAGCAAAACAATCCAACACAGTCTAGTAGCCCAATATAGTAGTGGGTTATCCCCAGAAGTGGTTGACTAGAGCCTTTACAGCTCAGCATGTTAGTACAGCTTTATGTTATACCTCATGTTTATACTTTTCTGCTGGATGGTTAAGACCAAGATAAAGCAAGACCTATATAACAAGAAATGTAACTTTTGTATCTGATAAAATCAGTCAAGTATCCTCAGGATTTATCCTGTAGCCCTGTACCACAGTTTGCAGGTCCTTTGTCAGTGTCAGCCATTTGGATGAGTCACAGTCATTGCTTGACCAATTTGTTCTCTGTGAAAGCCTGAGAGAAAGTTTTCTCTCCATGTAACTCTCCTTAGGCACACTCTACATCATCAATCTCATTCCTCTGTGGCCCCATAATCTCCTTGATCAGAAAATTTGGGGCACAACTGAGTTACATGATGTTCCATTACAGGTTCTCCTATGTCCTCAGTCTTCACTGACCTTGAAAGGCTAGGGACAAATGTTGGTGGACCATGCAGCCCTCCCTTTTCTCCAATTTTTGATCTACCAGCTTAGGTTGCTAACCCTCCAGAAGAGAAGCTTATTATTACCTTGCAACATATGCAGTTCAGTTTACCCTATTTGTCTAAACATCAAGCATCTTAGGCATAACGTGGAACAGGTATCTTCCATCAAGTACTGATGTGTTGATCTTTAAGTCCTTACTGAATATGAAGGAAAAAATTTAAAAATAGGAATAAACATATTTTTACATAGAAATTTATTTTTTTTAAACATTTTTTTTAACATTTATTTATTTGTGTGTGTGTGTGTGTGTGTGTGTGTGTGTGTGTGTGTGTGCGCGGCCAGCTCAGCCCACCAGGGGGCGCGGCTGGCTGGCATGTGGTGCTGGGGGATCGAACCGCGGTCCCTGTGTATTGCCAAACTTGTTCCAAGTAGGTGCTTTAGACCACTGAGCCATCTCTCCAGCCCCTTTACATAGAAATTTAGAAATCTAATCATATACAGCATTGTAACAGGACAGTCCTGCGACATTTTTTTTTCTTTTTCTTGTGTCTTTTTTTTGTTTATTATCCATTTAAAAAAAGAAAAACAAAAAACAAAAAAAAAACTTTTACTTGTGAGACAGTATGGTAATAATTGGTATGTCATGACAGGAAGCATGTATTTAGAAGACCAGAATGACAGGCATTCCAAGCATGACCCTTATATTACACATTGCTCTCTTCAGTGCAGTTTCTTGGTTCACAGATATCAGCATATATAGTTAGTCAGGTTGAAAATCCTACCAATTAACTGCTAGTTTCAAAAACATGCTGATGTTTCTCGGGATCGTTGCCTTGTCCATCTTGTGCATACAAGTGTATGGCTTTGTCTCTGTCCTGTTTCCCAGCTTTTCTCCTTACCCTCTCCTCAATGTCCAGTCCTCAAGTTCTCACTTTCCTTTTAGTTGTGTTATACCTTTCGATTTGTATTTCTTCCTTTGATTTCTTATACTAGGGAGACTATGCGATATTTACACATGTGGGTCTGGTTTATTTCAATTATGAGTATATCTTCAAGTGGCATCCACTTAAATATAACTGCTTCAATTTTATCATTCTTTATACCTGAGTAATACTCCATGGTATAAAAATACCACATCTTTTTCAACAATTCCTAATGTGATGGGCATCTTGGTTGTGAAACCCATCATTCTTTATAGCTAATATGTGTTAATAGAAAAAGGAAAGACAGCAAAAATTTTACTTATTGAGAAACATTAAACTAAGCTGTGATGCATGTCACAGGTACCCATTAAAGGTATTGTAAAAATACAAAAAAAATTAAAAATTGAAAGAAATCAGATAATATCAAATTAAAATGTTTCAGAACATCAAAGAAGAAAAATAAAACTACACCATAGAAACTGAGGGAGACACTTTGCCAACTACTGTCTGACAGAAAATCCATATCCAGAATATGAACCATCACCTTTTGGAGCCAAAAGGACACAGCCATACACATTCTCAAGATAGGCTATGATTGAAGGTCCAAGGAAAGAACTTTACACTGCTGTTAGCTGTAACTTGCTGTGATTTTAATGGGAGATTTAGGTAGCTCTGTGTGACTATATTACCTATATTCAACAATAAAATTTTAAGTTAATTAGTATTAGAAAGTAATGCTTAGAAATCTGGAACAAAGCACATAATGAACTTAGACTCCTTTGTTATGACAGAAATTAACAGCACAATTTCCCTGTTGGCCACATTTTTAAAGATGGATTTAGGACTTGAGAAAAAGTTTCCAGGGATTCGAAACCAGTAGGATTATTACACAGAATAGAAGGCTTTCGCACAAAATAAGGTTCAATGTAGATATAATGGTTAATGATTAAGAAAAAAATCAAATAAAGGTAAAAGACAAAAAGCAAAATGATTTACTCTAACTGTCCTACTAATCTGTTTTGAAGCTGTTTCATTGCTATTTTATCTTTTTTTCAATATGAATAAAATTTTAAAAATGAAAGAATTGGAGAGAGACACTAATTTCCATTTTTTACATCACAGAAATTTTTGGGTTTTTATATTTATTTATTTATTTAAATTTTTGGTATCTGGTCTCACTATGTAGCTCAGACTCGCAGTAATCCTCCTGTTTTCAGCCTCCCCGGGGCTGAGATTACAGGCATGTATCACCATATAGTGCATCTGGGGATGGGGCCGACATAAAACCTGGTGCTCAGGATCGGACCCTACACTTGCCTAAGCAGACGTTCAGTCCACTGAGCTATCTCACTGGCCTCAAATTTTTATTCTTAAATTAGCACTTGGCCTTGCTTGTGTCGCTGGGAATTTTGCTCAAGTCAAGTGTCATGCTTTCCTTTTAGTGGGGAAAACTTACCATTCCACAAACAGATGTTTATTCATTTATGGCACAAATATTTTTGTTATGCATCTGGTATCCATTGCACCTTCACATACCGAGTACAGGTGCTGTAGGGAAGAACTAAATTGTAAATAGGGGTCAATATGGTTTGTTGTTTAATAGACACAGAGAAAATCAGAAGCTTGTGAGAAAGACCTTCCACTCCAATAAATGCAGTCGAGCAAGGTCACTCTTGTGCCCATGCGTATGGTTGGGAAGAGCTCTGAAAGTAGATTCCCTAGTCTGAGTATTATGTATTTCTGTGCATAAAGTAATACTTGGGTAGAAGCAGGAAGTCACCCATTCTGAGTCCCAAAAGCCTTTCTGCTCTGATGCACTGCTTGAGTACAGGTCTGGGGAGAGAAAAACACTAGACACACAGACTCAGCTGGCTGTTCACTCACTCAGTGCACATCCTTCCTACTAGTCATTAAAACTAATTAAACCTGAAAACCTCTGAGTAAACAAATATAGTAATTATGCATGGAGAGGAAATGTTGCACAGCAGGGACTGAGAGTTACCCAGGGTGTCTTGCTCCACAGCAGGGAAACAAGAGTGAAATGAAGTCTTGGAGACATATTTTTGGCATCTCAGAGCTCTATAAAGCATGGAGATACAAATATAACTTGGGGAACCCTCACCTCACCAGGATCAACTCAGCTCTGTCTACCTTACACACATCAAGGTGAGCAGATCTGACCAGTCTTTCATTAACATACACACGCCAGATCAACTTTCTCTTTGGGGTTTACAGTATGTGACAGCTCAGTAAAAGAGCAGTTGAGAAGGTCTTTGAGCCTTAAGATCTTCAGTCTTCTTTGGATCTTCAAAAGACAAAGACTTAAGGTCCCAAAAGAAGGTCGCCGGCTCCAAGAAAAAAATTCTTCTAAAAAGGCTGAGGAATCTCTGATGCTGTGATCAGGATGTTATAGCATTAGAGAGCTCTGGGGTGCACCATTGTATGAAGTTTTCTTCTGGGTTTCTTCTAGTAATCAGGAAGATTTAGGAGCCTCTCAAGCTTCTAGGGAGTGTTCTGTTTCTTCAAGTCTAGAATTACCTTAGACAATGGACCTGTCAGCATTGTTACCTTTAGTAAAATTGGGCTATTGTAGTTATGGTGAATTTCTGAATTTGAATAGTGATGGACATTGTAGTTTTGCACTAGGTTTTGAATGCCCCAGGTGCATTTCTGTTTAATTTTAAATTTTCCTCTCTTTATTATACTCATAAACACTCTATATGCAATATTATAATATTAAACCATACATGTAGGTAAATTTATTATTTTTGCTATTTTGCAGAACAACTACGATCAGCTATTAACAATAAAATTATTGTGCTCTTTGGAAAATTCTCACCAAAAAGGTAAAAGGGAATTATTCTAACAAAGAATAACTCACTTTAATGTTATTGTACTTTTATGCAGTGAGGACAGAAACATCATATTTTTCTGAAAAACCTAAGCCTGAGACTTCTAAATTTTGGGGCTTGTTGCTATTGTTGTCCTCCACTGCTATGAACTGTTCTCTGCCATGTTACCCTGCCTTGAAGCTAGCTGGTTTTGGAGAGAAACATTAACAAACTGTGAGCTAAATAAAACTTTTCTTACTGAAAAAAAAAACCTCAGCCTGAGACAGATGCTCTTATTGGCCTGAATAGTAAGACATTAGCACTAGCTAGGGGTTCCCACATCTGTCAAAATGCAATGCTTATCCTTGGAACCTGTTGAGGAATGAGATTCACAACACTTTATGGCAAAACAGTGAGTGCCTCTTCTCACATTTTTACAACACTGAAAATAAAAGAGACTTAAGTAAGTGAATGAAGCACTAGCTTTAAATATGACTCAGACTATTGGGATTGAAAGAGATGAAGCTTAAAAAGATTGGAGTTGAAATTTGGATTTTTAATATTACTCAGGAAGGTAGAATGACAGTACATAGAGTAACCCATAAGAGTGTCACAGGAAAAGAATGAGCTCTTGGCCATATAAATTTGCACAATTGCATACAACTTGATTGAGTCTTAAGCACCAGGAAAGTGCTGTGAGGTGAACTATTTTCTTCAGATTCAAATCATCATGATTGATTTGTGCTTTTTTTCAAAAAGGTATCAGCTGGATCCACATTTTTTTCTTCCAAAGAAATAAAAATGTATTTCTGCATTATCTGCACAACAGTCTGGACCTTTCTAGCTGGATTTGGCATATTAGGTAACACATCAGTGTTTGTGATTTATGTGTGCAATTTCAGAAGAGCAACCAAGAAGAAATTAATACAGGTCATTCTTATCCATTTAGTATTCTCAAATATCTTAATGCTTGTTTCCCATGGAATACCAAAGATAGTAGCAGATTTCAGTGTAAGAAATGACCTAGATGACATAGGCTGCAAGATTGTGGCTTATCTGCATAGGATGGCCCGGGGCCTCTCCATCTGCATGAGTGGGCTCCTCACAGTGGTCCAGGCTATCAGCATGAGTCACAGACACTCTTGGTGGCGGAAGCTCCAGCCTAGGTCTCCATGGTGTATCCCCCTTCTGCTTATCTCTTTTTGGGGTGTCAATGCTTTGATATGCATAAACTTACTCCATTCCATCAAAAGTATGAGGATTAACTCATCACAGGTTAGTGAGAGTTACAGCTACTGTTATTTTCTACCAGAAAGTAAAAAAACCAAGTGGATTTTTCTCACCTGCATGATCCTAAGGGATATGGGGCTTCAGGGCATCATGGGTGGGGCCAGTGGCTACATGATGTGTGTTCTCCACAAACACCACCAGCAGGTTCTTCATTTGCAGACCTCCAAGTTCCTCTACACAACTCCTCCTGAAATCAAAGCTGCTCAAAGTGTTCTCCTCCTGATGCTCTTTTTTCTTTTGTTTTACTGGATAGATTGTGTCCTTTCACTATTTATTAGTTCTTCCTTAGTTACTCAATCCACTTTTAAAAGTGCTCAAGAATTTCTCACCCTTGGTTATGCAGTTCTTAGTCCATTTGTATTGATTCACAGAGAGGGACACCTGCATCATTACAGGAGCACTTGAGGGACGATGACTTCATTATTGAATGTGTCCCGTAGCAAATTATTATAAAATTTTTCTCAATATTCATATGGAATATTGAAAATAATAACATTGAATAGCTGACTCAGATAAGATTTCCTTCTTAGATAACTGTGCTAGACTCCTCAAGCCTGAGCTCACAAATCTCGCTCTCCATTTCGGCTGCCTGAAGAAATGGCTTTGCTTTTACTATGTGTACCACTGTCCTTGAGGACCACTGTTAGAGTGGTAGAGCTCTGGAAAATCATTTGGCAAATTGTTTTGCAATTAGGCATTCTTAGCAATTCCATTTTTGAATGTGATCTTACCTATACCACAAATGCATCTTTACACTACCATGTTTCCTCTTGCCCAACCACGCATTAAATGCTAGCCGGAGGAAATATTAACTACTTGCAAGCATTTGTAAATATCCAGCCCTAGAAAGGGATTTTAGGAAGCGTATGCATTCGTGATGCACGAAAAATGTGGAATGACATAGGACTTATTTTAATCAACGGAAGAATAATGCAAGAATAAAATTTATACTGTGCAATGCAGACTTTTAAAAATTGTATATGCAAGGATTTTAAAGGACTATAAGAGAAAGTTTGAGAGAAATTGGCAAATGAATGCATATTTGATAAAATTTGACAGAATATATTTTTATTTCTCTGCTCTTAGATATGCAAATTCAGTTTTTTTCACAATTAAAACAAGAATAATGTTTAAAATAATCTGTGGCTTATTTCTAATAGTGGTGCATATCTCAGCAGCTAAAGGAATTGCAAAGAAGCTGACCCTGTATACATTGAATGAACCTTCAGATTTTAAGCTGTTATGTAGAATGCATGAGTGTGTCAATAAGATGCCTTATGAGTATTTGAAAATGTTTAGTGTATTATACAAATAGGCTAAACCCAAATTTCACACTTCACAGATATGCCTGCAAATCATACTATAAATATTCCCCCACCTGTACACTGCCCTGGAAAACTTTTTGGCTCATCATTGTTCCACTTAAAAAAGGTGTATACCTACTTATTGTGTTCTGCTTGTACAATTTGCACTCAGTTTTCAAGGCACTTCCTTGTGTTGTATTATTCTGTGATTTGTTAGAAACATTGTCTTCTTAATGTAACTGAGGTTTGCATGAATGCAAGCGCTATACTACTTATCTCAGTGTCATGATGAGTTTTTTCACAGAGAATCCTTTTCCTTGTTTCTAACATTAAGATCAAGACAAAGAAATTTTTGCATCAGTCTTTCTGCTTAGATGCAACAGGAAGGAAAAGCAAGAACCTTACAGGCAGGTTAGGAAGGAAAAGCAAGAACCTTACAGGCAGGATAGGTAATATTCCTTCCAGAAATCATGCTTTCCTGACATGGAGCATGTCCAGTGTTCAATGCACAGAACCACATATTAAAAGGAAAAGAATAAGACATGAAACTGATGTGCAACAACCTTAGTAAAGACCCACACAGATGTACTCAAACCCTAACAAAACTAGAATTTAAGCACTAAGAGAAAATCAGTGCTTGGCAGTGAGTTTTGAAAATAAAAACACCCACAGCAATGTGCAGATGTCATCTGTGAACATCTCAGTGAGCTGCATGAACTGGATTCACACACACAAGCCAACATCCAGAGCAGAAAACAGCCCATTCCTGCCCCCTAGAGAGCCCATTGGCCCACGTCCCAGATGCTTCACAGTAAGGGCAACTTTGATTCAATCACTTGGAAACCATTTGTTGTTGAGAGTATTTTTGGAACAGTTCACACAGGTTCTTCTTTGTGAACCAATTGAGGGCAGAATGTTGCCCCAAAAATTGAGATGTAGAAGGACTGTTCTCCTTAGTGGAGCCAAAATTTGTGATAATGAGATCATGGGATTTTTCCAGGAGTCCGGCAACTCAGAAAGGATAAACAAGGTCTGACAAAAGCTGCTCTGCACAACTAAGTGACTGAGCTGGGCTTCACAAAGGTAAAAACTGCTTTGCTTAAAAGGAGAGGTATTTGAGGTAGGTCTGTTCAGGAGAAGGTGGAGGCAGAGAAGTTGCCATCATATAAAACAATTTTCAAGATTCTCCCTCCATCACAAAAATCCATGAAAATGAGCAACCCCTAAGACCTTATGCAGAAGCGGGCTGCCTCTGACCCCATATTTCTTATCGCAGGACACACTGAGCACAGGGACAGAGGAAAGGGGCATTGGAAGTATTTGAGTTTCCCAAGAATACAGTAGTAGATACACAGTTTGTTCAAAAATGAAGCTCTGTAAACTCCATCCTCGGAACTGTCACCAATCACACACTCATGACCCATTCAAAAATAAAATTTCTCAGAACTAATTTGTGATAAGCAAGGATATGAAAATAAAATAGAATCAGCCCAGATAAGATATCCTCTGGGATCTATGCAGTGAAGTGGACCAGGATCCTGTGATAGGAGCACTGGTGTAGCCCACAGAGGAAGGGTCTCAGTACTTTCTGAATCCAGGACAGCTGAGAGCCTGCAGGCATGAGGAGCCTCTGTCACCAGCAGCTGAGGGCTCTTGTTTTCAGGTTGATGGCAACAATGATGGGCAATGTGTGAGTCTCTTGATGTTGCCAGCTCAAAGCTTCTCAGGCCAGGCCCTCCCAAGCCTCATTTTCTTAGTCCTGACCATAGAGTGCATAGCTCCTTAGACACCTGGGGACACTGTACTTTAGTGCAATGGAGCTTATTTTAGTGATAACAAAATTAAGGATCAGGAAACCGTAGCAACCTCCAGAGAAAGCTTTAGATGAAGAAGAGAAAAATGGGAAGGGACTTATCTAGGAAAAAAGAAAAAGTGGTAGAGTCACCCTGTTGGCAGAGAGGATCAGATTAGCCATAAAAGAATGGTGCAAGCTTTCTTGGAAACCTCGCACTGGGCTGGGAGCTTGTGATTTTCCACTGAGTCAAGGGTGTAACAAAGTTTTCAGAAACATCTTCTTTCATTCTGTAGGGTTTGTTCTTAGGCAACAGAAATCAGTAACCAATCTGCATATACAGACATCATGGAGAGACCCACAAAACATGTCATGGATGAAGGCCTAAGCAGCCTCATCTCAAATCCACAATAAGCTGCCTGTCTTCTGTCTCACTGTGCCCTACTTTTTCCACCCCCCTAATTTCTCATGCTTGCACTGTCATTTACCAAGCTGCATGCGTTTACATGTATGCCAGAAAAATCTCTCACAGAAGAAGAAACACCAATCTATGTATGCCCAGCCAGGGCAGCTGTGGAGAGGGTCTTGGAAGCTAAGAAACTTAATTCACCTTCTAATCATTTCAAAGCAAGGACCAAATTACAGAACAAAGAGGGAGCCAAGTTCACAGACAGAGGATTTCAGAAACATTTGGGCTTCTGTCCCCTTGAATAGATTAGGTAACATCAGAGAACTCTGGGTTTGGTAATGAATCCTTCCTTCCCTTTGCAAGTAATAAGGTATTGAAACCTATCAGGTTGCTCCAAGGCAATGTGGCATGGCAGAGAGAAAGCACAGCAGGACTAAGAGAGAAGAAAGTGTGTGTACTCTTCCAGGCCATACCCACAGTGGCCCGCCTCTTCCCACCAGGTCTCACCCCCAAATCACACCCAGCTATAAACCCATCAGTGGAGTGATTCATTATCAAACACCAATGATTTAGTATGAAAAGCCAAAGATCCAGTTACTTCCCAAGATCCTCGAATATGAGAGCATGAGGTTCAGTGCAAGACATTTAGATACAAACCAGAAAAATGACTATATCCATGCTGGCCCTCTGCCTGCCACCCTTCCTGCCAATCTTCCCACTAATGGGACCAGGATGTAAGTTCTCCTTGTGTGTTTGTTTCCTGTGTTCAGTGCTAAAGGAAACAAACCCAGAAGCATGTCTACTTTTACTCTTCTCTCTCAACACACTTTTGCATTTTGCTGCTTTCATAAAATAAATTCCCTCTGTCCTTTGTATGTCTGTACACCCTGCACACCTTGTCCTAAACACAAAAAAGGAAAAGAACAGGTAAGTGTTTCTGTTTTTGGCTAATCTTACATTACTCTCTCTGGTAAGCTAAGCAACTACTCAGAAGATAACAATGTGCAATATAATAAACTTTGCTAAATTCCTGTTAGTTTATTTTGACATTCTGTATCATTTTTATTTTTTGTTATTCTCTTTCAAGTAAAAAATGAAATAAAATATCCACATTGAGATTAAAAGAAAACAAAGACAAATTCCAGAGTCATATTTAAATGTCTAACATTTTAAAATAAATTATAGAAGGGCCTGTTCTTCATAAAAATATGGAACTGACAATTATTTAATGAGATCCAAAGGAATAAATAGCTGCAATTTATTAATTATTTGCCCTTGAGTAATGTAACATGGAAAATGAAATAACTTTTATGTACAAGTCATCAAGAAATAAAATCCTAAGTAATCCCTATTCTTCTCCAAAATAATAATAATGATAATGATAACACCAAGAGATCAAGAAAAACCAATTCAAAAAATAAAGGATGAAACAAAGAATAATAATGTAAGACTTATTGGGGTCTATAGAAAAGCTGAAGGCAGCACAACTGTCACTAAAAATCTCTTCACAGAAATAATGACAGAAAACTTCCCAAGCATGGATAAAGAATTTGACATATACATAAATGAAGCATATAGAACTACAAACATTCATGACCAAAATAAAAATACACTAACATATATAATAATCAACATTACAGAAATTCAGAACAAGAATAAAATATTAGACTGTTAAAGAAAGCAAATGATCATGTATAAAGGAAAGACTTTCAGAATCATGACAGACTTCTCAACACAAACTCTCAAGTCTAGCAGAGCTTGGGCTGAACTACTTCAGCTCCTAAAAGAAAACAATTTCCAACCCAGAATGATGGTCCTGAAAAAATAACTTTCAAAATTAATGGGAATTAAGATATTTCTATGATGAAGAACAATTGGAGAGATTTATGGACTCCCAACCAATACCACAAGGGTGTTGAAAGCTATCCTAGACAGAGAAAAATGACCACAATTGCGAGAACAACAACAGAAAGAAAGAATCAGCCCTGGCTTGTGATTCTGATAGGTCACTCCACGCACATTCCTGCCAGCTGGCTCAGCGTAAGTATAGCACAGCTGGCTTTTCCTAGGCTAATGGCCCTACCTAACAGGAACACTGGCATGAAGCCGCGCAGTATTCCAGCATCACTTGGGTGCATGAGTTGTCTCCTGTGCACAAAATTAATACCCTGACTAGGAAACAGGCCAGGCAAATCCTGGATGCTCCTGAGCAATGATCTCATCCCTGCTCCACAAGGTAGCCATGAATGCAGCACTCAGGCTTTTGTCATCAATGTGCAGTGTGCTTGTGCATATTCTCAAAGTTATGCCTATGATGCCACAGTTGTCCCCCCTTACTTCCAGGCTGTGGTGCACAATGAAACAGATGAAGGGAGCATATAGCCCACTCCTAGAAACCTGGAACACAGAAAAAACTGCACATGCAGATGCTCTTCTGACTCATTACTGAATACTCACTGTAATTTGAATCAGGAATTTTCTGGCTGCTCAGAATACACAGAAGTAGGAAAAGGACAGAGCTGTGCCCCTGGGATGAAGATAGAGAGGAAGGAGTCCTTTTCCATGGTGAATGGAAAACTCATGACTTGGATATCATAACAACGGTGGGAATTGGCCATGAGCCCTAGGGCTCAGGAAGGATAAACAGGACCTGGTCAGGCTGCTCTGAGCCAACTGCACCGACTACACAAGTGGGTGCTTTCATCTCTAAGGCCTGCAGCTGTGGAAGGGGAGCTGACTCAGCCTGGGCTTGGAAGGGACAGAAGCAGGGAGAGGAGAGGCTGAGATCTGTTATTTGTGGAAAAGACAGGTGCCAGGGACTAGGTACAAGACATCTCATCCTTTACCAATTCACATCCAGAATCCTGTCTTGCAGGTCCACAAAGGAGCCATTCAGTGCCAGCATGTTTGGTGCAAGGAGATAGAAGATGCTCTTTTCTAACAGAGAGGGAGGAACAGGAGACGTGGAGCCCACTGTCACTCCAGCATCAGTGTGTGAGAGTGCTCAGTCTCCACAATCTTTCCTCTGCCTGTTTTCCCTTAGGTGGGGATATTTTTAAACTATATTTTTTGTTTCTAGTGTCCTCTCATTTTAAGATTTGATTCTCTTGCTTTCTTTCTCATGACTGTATTCATTTTCAATATTCCTTTTCCTATGCACAAAATCTAAGGTGATATTTATAAAGAACTTGGGCAAAGAGAGGATGCCTCACAGAGAGCAACAATGACAACTGGTTGGGTCATACCTGCCAGGCACTTCTGCAAGCTCTGCAGCCTTCAGCTCTCTGAATTCTCCAGACTCACCTGCACAGGAAAATTACCACTTGCATTTCTAAATGAGAACACTGGGAATCAGGGACCTGGGACATGCTCAGAATCAAGAAGGGGAACTTGGGATACCAGATGTTTTTAATTCAAAGTGACTGATTTTAATTTCTTAAGTTGAAGGATATTGATGTTATATGGAAAATGAAAACTCATCCACTGACATTCACAGAATACTTACTTTTATATGCCGCAAGTCAAGGAGCATGTGAAGTCCTATAAAGACATACAAAGGCCTCTCTCTCTGCCAGCACCAAGTAGCAATCAGTGTAAAGCTTCTCCAGCAAAGATGTCGCATCCTCCAGAAGGCAAAGAAACACTGTTATTCCACAATCTCTCAATGTTACCTGCGGGGGCGCGGGGGGGGGGAAGCAATGGCAGAAAAAAGTAACGCAACATTCAGCAGATCAGTAAGTAACGAGCAAATGAAAACTAACCACAATTTATAAATCTCATAAAGCTCAGTATTGGAGGAAGTGTGGAAATGAACCCAGAGCCCCTCAGCTATGACTTGTGTAATGAGATAAACCATCCCAGTACCTCTCAAGCTTCCTCAGCTCTTCTCTTGACTATTTCTGCCGCTTTATAACCCAAAGCCTCATTTAACCATTTGCTCATAAACTATCATTCAGCCTTTAATAGCAAGTCTACTGGGTGACATGAACAACAGACAGAAAAATGCAATCCTGTAGATGTTTCAGTGTGCTGCACAGGAAGGGACAGAATGCAGACAGCAGCATGGTGTATCCAGGGAAAACAAGGGAGAAAAAAAACCCTAAAGGGATTTCACGGTGAAGGGCATCATTAGCTATGTAGGGTGATGGTGGCATAAAGGTTATCTAGGACATTTTTATGGCAAGGTAAGTTCCACTGCTACATGGTATGGAGGGGTTGGGTACATTTGATAAGAGACGATTCAAAATGAGGAATGACAAATAGAGATATGGATGAAATGTTAACTTACCTATTTTTTCAAAGAAGAAATAAATTTTCTCTCCAAAAGCTCATCATGCATGTAATTTACAAGAAAATACCTGAGAAAAGGGATAAAATTTATAAGTTGACTGTAGGGACTACAACATGAGATATTAGGGTGCCTTGACCTACAGGGTGATCAGTGGGATTGAGAAGGCACTGGATTTCACCAAGTCCAAAAGACACAATGAGGAAGATGTTGCTGTAGTCCACAGAACTAGGATCTGAGGTGAGAGCTATTCTTCTGTTTTATGGTGGACGTGATATCAGCCAAATGGTGGTGAAGAGCTGACTGTGCAATGATTGGTATTTTCACTTCTGAGGAAAAGCAAGAGCAACCAGCAGTCAGAGAAACATTTTTATTATGAAAGCTATATTCCATCATAAATTTCACCTAAACATTATGAATACATTTATTGACATAAGATGTGCCATTTTCAACATGATTTGGTGTGTAGTATCCCTGAGAAACAAAATTTAAAAAAAGAATTCTCAGAGGTAACCTGCGCAGAATGTGGCCAGAGTGACACAGGGTAAATCCATTCTAACAAGGGGAAACACTTTGTATACAAACTATAATTTGTACTGCTACACAACTATAGAATTTGCTACTATGGTCTAAAGTATAAAATCAATAATTAGCAAAGTTTGTCAATTTCTAAATTTTGTTTGATATTATCATTATATGTAATTACATTACTGTAGTGAGCATGTCATAACTACCTTAATCAGTTGTTCTCTCTTGAGTACCAATATTGGAAAGTGCTTAGGTAATAACCTCACCACAGCCCTCCACTACAGAGGGAGGACACTGCCAAATGGAAACCAACATGCCACTCTTAATTAATTAGGAAGGAAGGATCTCAAGACAGACAAAAACCAAGAATCTCTGACACACAGAAGATACTCCCGGAGAGCACTTTTCCTTGAGGGGCATTGATAGTAGTGATAGAGATACCTATTATAGACATTTCATAAGGGGTGTTACCACAGAAACCCAATTAAAGAGTTCTTTCTGAAATACAAACTGACAGTACAAAGGAGAGAAATGCAATCTCAAGACTCCATCCCACCCAAAACAAGTCCAGGGCACATGAACATTCAGAAGAAATTTGAGTTCACATAAATAAAACCTCTCAAATGATAACAACTGAAGTGAAGAAGCGACTTCAGAGGAGTGTAAAGAAAATTAGATGGGAAATAATCTCTCAGGTAAAAAAAAAAGAAATGATAGCAATAAGGAAATAATTGATAAGCATATCTAGAGAAAACAGGGCCCTCCTTGCCCTAAAACCCTCCAGGGAGATATGACAACCACAGCAACCCGAGAAAGCCTTGGGCAGCACTATCCTGTGCCGAACCATTACAAGAGAGCCTTGCACAACTTTGGCCTGCACTCATCATCAGATAATGATTCTTGAACTGAGACTTACCCCCTCCCCTAAAGAGGGAGACACTACATTGAACCCCACACAGCAGGGGCGTTGGTGAGCCTTCCCTGGCCTCGCACTCTCTGGAGAGCTGTGCTGACCTGCACCCTGGCAATCTATCATCAGTGGAAAACATGACAAAAGGAATAAAAGGCAATCTCAGGTGTCTAGTTCCACCCAAAACAAGTCCAGGAGACAAAGTCAGAGAAGTTGGAAGTCACATACCTGAAATTTCTGAGATAATAGTAACTGAAGTAAAGACACAACTCCATCAGATTATGGAAGAAATTAGAGCAAAAGGATTAAAAAAAAAAAAAGAAATGACAACAATCATGAAAGAACTGTTCAATACATCTAAGAAAGACACAGATTTAAAAAATAGAAGGGAATAGAAAAATAAAGGGAACATTGAATGAAAAATACAAAATGGCTGGCCAAATAGCTCAGCAGATTAAAGTGCCTGCAAGGAGGCAGTTTGATCCCTGGGCCTGCCATGCCAGACCTGCCCCCAGGGCGAGCTGAGACAAGAATTGAGACTGGGCGTGGTAGCACACACCTGTAATCCCAGCTCTTGGGAGGCTGTAAACAAGTGGATCACTACAAGTCCGATCTAGTAGTGAGACCCTGAACACCCTACAGACTCTTTCCTAAAATATAAAAATAAAATAAAAAAGAAAACACAAGAAAGAATCACAATATATCAAACAGATTAAAACAGACACCCAGGACATTCAGAATTCCAGGGAAAGTGGCAAAACCACTTGAATGAAACAGAAAGCAGACTTTCAGACCTTGAAGACTGCATTATATCTAGTGAACATGAAAGGAAACTGAAAAGTCAAACCAAGGCATCTAAACCCACGTGGAACTGAACCAGACACACTCACAGGAGTGAATCAAGTTTATTGGAAGCTCAGGTGGAGGGTTGTCTCATGGACTAAAACAGCCCAGAACAAAAGGGGACAGGAGACTTCATAGGGTTTTTAGGGAGCTTGATCATGGGCTGAAACAGCCAGATCACAGGTACAGCTCGTTTTTCTTGTTTGTGGTTTAGCTCTGCATAGGACAAGGGGAAGTGAGCTGAGACCAGCATGAGTCAAGGGGAAGTAAGCCAAGACCAGGGTGAAATATGAGGCAGGCTTATGGTTGTAGCTGTGGCAAGGTGCCTGGGAAACCAAGAAGAGTGTTTGGGGCAAGATGCCTAGGAAAACTTGAGTCCTGACCCATCACGCAAGAATCTGTTTGATAGAAAAATGGTGAAGAGATCATCAGACTACTTCCTGCTGACTGGGGGCATCATGGGGCCATGAGTCTGGGGATCAGGGAGAGGAGTTGCTGTCATTGAAAGAGTCTCATTGGTGTAATGCCTGATAGGAGTAATCTGAGAGAAACATCTGATTAAGATTTTGGGTTGAATCCTATAACTCAGTTGTGTCCCATATTTAATGATCAAAGGAGATTATGGAGCCACAGAGGAAAGTGATAGATGATGTAGAGTGTGCCTAAGGAGAGTCATATGGAGAGAAAAAATTCTCTCGGGCTTTTACAGAGAGAAAATTGGCAAAGCAATGGCCATCATTCATCCACATGGCTGACACTGACAAAGGATCTACAAATTGTGGTACAGGGTATCAAGATAAACCCAAAGGGGATTTGACTGACCTTATCAGATACAAAAGCTACACTTCTTGTTACATAGGTCTTGCTTTATCTTGATCTTAACCATCCAGCAGAAAAGTATACAAACGAAGTATGAAAAGTAAAGCCATGTTAATATGCTGAGCTATAAAAAGCTCAAGTCAACAACTTCTGACATTGCCAGTCCTACAGATAACCCACTGGACTATATTGGAATATTTTGCTGAATTCATGCACCTACAATACTTAAATGGCAATGAAATACCCATCTTTGACAAAACTAAACACAAAAAGGAGATAGAAATGAAAGACCATTTTGTGTCTGTATATACAAAATAGTTAGGATAGATATACAGTTACTTTGTATTAATTCAATGTGAAGAAAGATTTGTACTAATGGTGTTTGGACAGGATATTATGTCTGCATCTTGTACTATGAATAACCACTAAGAAGACGACAGTATGCAATGTATTGTTATTGAAACTGTACTACTTATCAGTTTTTAATCTGTCTCATTGTTATTTGTTTCTCAATAAAATTATTTTTTAAAAAGGCAGACAAGAGACTTTATAGGGTTTCTTAGGAAGGGTAATCACAAGCTGGAACAGCCAGATTGGAGGTGGAAGTCATTTTTCTTCTTTGTGGTTTGACTACATAGGTCAAGGCGAAATGAGCCAAGACCAGGTACAATATGGGGCTGGGTTAGTGTTGTGGTTGGGGAAGGGTGCCTTGGGAACCTTCAGTCCTGACCCATCAGAAACATCTCTTAAGAATAATGAGAAAACAGGATGGAACAATATAACAGTTGCAACATGATGCAAATAAAAATAATAAAAGACTAATAGGCATTGATGAAAAGCTGGAGGTAACACAAAAGACATAAAAAGAGTATTTGTAGAAATAGTAACAAAAAAGTTCCCAAGCATGGGAAAAGAACTTTGACATACAGTAACTGAAGCATATAGAACTTCAGCTAACCATAATCAAAATAAATATTCATCCAGAAAAAATAAAAATGAAGATCCAAGAAACTGGGCAACAGAACAAAAAATATTAACATCTGTAAGAGAGAAGTAACAAACCACCTATAATGGAAAGCCCATAAGAATCACAACAGACTTCGCAACACTGCCCATCAAACCAAGAAGAGCTTGGAGTGAGATATTTAATATTCTTAAATAAAACAATTTTCAATTCATATTTATGTATGATACAAAACAATCTATCAAATTTAATGGAGAGATTAGAGACTTACATGTCAAAGAACAACTGAAGAAATCCACGACAGCAAAACCAACCCAAAAAGAGTACTGACAGATATTTTAGAAAGAGAAAAAGATGACCACAATTTCAACAAAAACAGAAGAGAACAACCAAGCAGAGCAAGCAATGAAGCAAAGGGGGAAAGTATGGATCTTCCAGTAGGAAAATAACATGACAAAAAAAGCTAACGTGTATCACTTATAACTACCAGCGCAACTGGCCATTCAATTCACCAGTCAAAAGAAGTGACCTGGCATAGTGCATAAAGACAAAGAATCCAACAATGTTCTGCAAGCAAGAAACACATTTAATTCAAAAGAATTAATAGACTCAATATCAAAGGATGGAAAACAATACTTCTTGTGGCAAGAACCCAGAAAAAACCTACAGTACCTATTCTGGTTGCTGACAATGTCAACTTCAAATCAAGTGTGATTAAAAGATACAAAGAAGGTCACTACATACCTTTTAGGGTAAAACTGCAAGAACAAAAGATAACAACCATGAAAATATATTTTCCCAATATAGGAGCACCCAATTATATAAGAAAAATTTTAACAGACATGCAAAATCTAAGAAGTAATTACCTAATTGTAATGGGGGATTTTAACATCCAATTGACATGAAGATTTTATATCACCCATGCAAAACTGAACAAAGAAATAACAGGACTAAAGCAAAATTATGAAGAAGTGGCCTTAGTAGACTTTTACAGAATGTTCTACCCAACAGCATCAGAATAAGCATTTTTATCAGGTACACATGCAGCATTCTGAAATTAGATCGTGTGCTATCACAGAGAACATGCTTAAGTAAATGCAAAGGAATCAAAATTATCCCATGCAAATCATTCGACCATAGTGCAATGAAACTGGAATTTATTGACAAAAGAAACAGCAAAAACTCTATAAACACGTGGAAACTAAACAATACCTCCTGAAAAATCAATGAAGTTAGAGAAGGAATGAAAGAATATTTACAATGGAATGAAAATGCAGATACAACTTTCCAGAACTGGGGGGGTGCAATAAAAGCTGTCTACAGAGAAAAATTTATAAGGATAAATTGTCACATCAGGAAAACAAGATGATCCCAAATAAACAATCTTATGCATCTCGAACTGGTAGAAAAAGAAGAGCAAGTCAAGTCCAAAGCACAAATAAGGCAGGAAATTTTAAAGATCAGAGTACAAATAAATGCAACGGGGATGAAGAAAACAATACAAAGAACTAGTGAGTCAAAGAGTTGGTTCTTTAAAAGAATAAATAATATTCATCGAGCCTTAGCCAACCCCACAGAAAAGGAAAGAAAAAATCCAAATTTATGCAATGAGGAATGACAAGATTGAAATCTCTGCAGACATAGAAATTCAGAAGATCATCATTACTTATTTCCAAAAGCTTTATTTTCACAGAATGGAAAATACAGTAGAAATGCACAGATTCCCAGATACATATGAACTACCAAAGCTAAATCAAGAAGACATAAAAAATCTGAACAACCCAGTATCAACAATCAAATAGAAAATGTACTAAAAAAAAAGTCAATGTGATGATTGAAAAAGAAAAAGAAAAAAAAATTAAGATATCATCTCACCCCAGAAAAAAAAAAAAAAAAAGCCAACAAAGTAGGTCTCAGGTCCTGATAGATTTACAGCTGAATTCTATGAAAAATTTAGGGAAAAGCTAATTTCAAGTCTTCCCAAACTCTTCAATGAAATTAAAAGGGGAGAAATTCTCCCAAACTCATTCAAGGAAGCAAGTTTTACTCTGTTACAAAAAATAGAGAAGGACATAACCAGAAAAGAGAACTACAGGTCAGTCATATTAATGAACATAGATGCAAAAATCCTCAACAAAATACTAACAAACAGAATGATGCAGCAAGTCAAGAACATTATACATCACAACTAAGTGGGATTCATTCCAGGAAAGCAAGGATGGTTTAATAAACTCAAAACCACATCAACAGAGTCAAAGACAAAAATCACATGATCATGTCAGTAGATGCAAAAAAAAAAAAAAAAAGTTTTTGACAAAGTCCAGCACTCATTCATGATAAAAAAAAAAACTAGGGGCCGGGGAGATGGCTCAGTAGGATAAGCGCTTGACTGGCAAACACAAGGATCTGAGTTCAATCCCCAGTTCTGCCAAAAAAAAAAAAGGAAAAAAAAAAACTATAGAAAATCAGAATAGATGGTCTTTACCTCAACCTGATAAAAGCCAACTATGTCAAACCAACAGCCTACATTATACTTAATGGGTTAAAAAAAAATGAAAGCTTTCACTTTAAAATCAGGAACAAGATGAGGATGCCAACTGTCACCACTCTAGTGTAATATGGTTCTGGAAACATTAGCCAGAGCAATGAGACAAGAGAAAGAAATAAAAGAAATATGGATTGGAAAGGAAGAAGGGAAGTTATCATTATTTGCAGATGACATCATACTATACATAGATGACCCCAAAGCTCTATTCAGAGATTTGTAAATTTAATAACCAACTTCAGTAGTGTATAAGGATACAAAATCAACACTCAAAAATCAATAGCATTTCTGGGCAGACCAAATAGCTCGGTGGATTAAAGCACTTGCAAGCAGACATAAGAGCCAGGGGTTTGATCCCTGGGCTTGCTGCACCGGCCCCACCCCCAGGGTGTGCTGAGATAGCGATTGAGACTGGACGTGGTGGTGTGTGCCTGTAATACCAACACTCGGGAGGCTGTAAACAGGAGAATCACTACAAGTCCGATCTAGTTGTGAGACCCTGAACAACCTGTAGACCCTTCCCTAAAACACAGGAAAAAAATAATAATAATTAAAACATTAAAAAGAAAATCAGGTACAAAACAAAGATTTCCAATCTCACTACTCCCATTCAACATGATTTTAGAAATATTAGTCAGAGCAATTAGGAAAGAAAGATAAAAGGAATAAGAATTGGAACTGAAGAAGTTAAATTATCATTATTTGCAGATGACATGATACTCAACATGGAAGACCTAAAACACTCCACCATGAGTTTCCTGGAACTAATAAACAATTTAAGTAACATAGCAGTATACAAAGTAAATACTCAATAATCAATAGCATTCTGGTAGAATAACAACAAACTTACTGAGAAAGAAATTTGAGAAACAACACCCTAAAAAAAATAGAATTCAAAACTGAAATACTTAGGAATTACTCTAACAAAGGAAATAAAACATATATACAGTAAAAATTACACTACTCTGAAAAAAAGAGATTGAAGAGGATTTCAGAAAATGGAACCATATTCCTTGCTCTTGCAGAGGAAAAATCAACATTGTGAAAATGCCCGTACTTTCAAAACTGTTGTACAGATGTAATGCGATCCCAATCAAAATATCACTAGCATAGCTCACGGACCTAGAAACAGCATTCTTAAAATTCATTTCGAACCAGAAAAGAAATAGAATAGCAAAGGTAATCCTGGGCAACAAAGGCAAGGCAGGAAGCAACACGATCTCTGACTTGACAAAGCTATTGTGATAAAATAAGAATAGTTATGGGAAAAAAAAAAAACACATGATCAATGAAACAGACTACAAGATGCAGATGCAACTGCAAACACACTCAGCAACCTAATCTTTGATAAAGTGATCAAACACAATCACCACAAGTAATATAGCCTCTTTAAAAAATAGTGCTGTAAGAACAGGCTTTCTGCATGCTGAAAACTAAAACTTGATCCCTGTCTATCACATAAACTAAACTAAAGCAAAAATGGATCAAAGATTTAAATATTAAAACAGAAATGCCAAATCTAGTGGAGGAGAAAGTAGTTAGAAACCCCAAGGACATATGAGCATGTAAAGAGTTCATGGGGGGAAAAAAATCCACAGGAAGTACTTCAAAGAATCAACAATTGGGATCTCATTCCTTTGAAAAGTTTTTGCACATCAAAAGAAATAACCTAAAGAAGGAAAGAGAAAGAAAGAAAGAAAGAAAGAAAGAAAGAAAGAAAGAAAGAAAGAAAGAAAGAAAGAAAGAAAGAGAGAGAAAGAAAGAAAGAAAAAAGAAATCACCAACAGAGTGAAAAGAAAACAAATTGCAAGAAAACTTAGACAACAGTCTCTCTGAAAAAAGATTTCTATCTAATATATACAAAAAATTAAAAAGAAGCAGGCCCCCAAAATTCAAAGACCCAATCCAAAAATGGGCACCTGAGATAAATACACACTTCTCAGACAGAGAAATACAAATAGCAAATAAATATGTGAATATATGTTCAACAGAATTGGTCATTTGAGAAATGCAAATTAAATGAACACTGAGATTCTATCTCATCTCAGAAAGAATGACTATTATCAAGAAATCAACTAATAACAAATGCTGGAGAGGCTGTGGGGGGAAAGGAACCCTTCTCACTGTTGTTGGAAATGTAGACTGACTGGCACAACGACTGTGGAAATTCCTCAAGAAAGCTTGGATTAGAAGTCACATTTGACCTAGCTATTTCCTTTCTGGGTGTTTTTTCACAAGGATTGTAAACATCATTCTACAGCAATATTTGGGCACCCTTGTTTATAGCAGCATAATTTGTCATAGCTAGAACTTGGAAACAGCCAAATTGCCCATCAACTGAGAAATGGATAAAAAATGTGGTAATTTTATATATTGAAATATTACTCAGTTTTGAAGAAAGATAAACTTGAGACTTTTATGGGTAAATGGTTCCAATTAGAGGCTATACTCATAAATGAAATAAATCAGCCGCACATGTGTAAGCATCATCCTGACTCCCTAATGTAAGAGTCTGAAATAGTAAATAAAATCTGAAAGGTACAATACATATTTAAAAAAGGGAAAGAATCTTCTCAAAGGAAATAAACAATTGAGATGAGGGAAAGGGAAAAAGAAAGAAAAACAGAAAGGAAAAAAATCATGTATGTCCATACACAGGAGCGTTAAGATGATTGCACTCCTAATTTCTATTGGATTGTTGAAGGAAGCAGTTAATGTTTAAATTTTTATTTTGGGAGCAGCCCTCAGGACCCTAGAGAACTGTGACCTGTGGGCCCAGTGCATGCAGGTGCAGTGCTTTCTTGGCACCATTTCAGAAATGTGGGTTATAGGTGGCCTGCCATACTCTACTAAGCTCTGAGCTTAGACCCCAGAATGCAGGCGTGGAGCTTGTGCAGGTGCCAGCCCTACCTTTTGAGAATTTAGGGGGACCCTGAGCAGCCTGTGGACCTCTAGAGAGCTGTGTTCTGTGCGTGCAGTGAGTGCGGGTACAGAGCTTTCACGGCAGCTGGTCCATTCATTTAGGAACTTAGGAGGGGTTGGGGATATAGTTCAGCAACATGAATGCCTGCCTTGTAAGTACAAGTCCCAAGTTTAATCCTTTGTACCACAACACTAAAAATAAAACAAGAACTTAGGAAGACTCGGGGTGGCCTGTGGGACTCTGGCAAGCTGCATGCCTTGGCCCCGCAGCATGCAGGTGTGGAGATTTTACTGGCACTGGTCCAACCTTTTAAGAACTTAGGGGGAATCTGGGTGGCTCAGGAAATCCTGCAGCGTCCAGCCAATACCTACCACCTACACGAAGATTTGTTGAGTATCAGCCTATCACCCCCACTAGTAGTGAGAAACTTGGTGCGTCCTACCCCGCTCCACACTGTAGCAGAAACCTTACCAACACATGCCTCACCACTATTGCTAAGTCTGAGTGATTACTGGGAGCTTCAAAAATGCCAAAATGAGCATATGGCTTGTTGACTCAATTTAGAAACTTTTGACCATACAGCTTGGTTTTTGGAACTATGCACAGTGCCTATGTAATATGATTCACCATTTATAACAGCAAATTGGAAAATAATATACCATAACTGAAGCAACTATGAACACATTCAGCCACCTTATCTTTGACAAATGGGCTAAACATACTCACTGGAAGAAAGATAGCCTCTTTAACAAATGGTGCTGGAGAAACTGGCTCTCTACATGCCGAAAACTCAAACTTGACCCAGGTCTATCACCAT
>NW_004524599.1:19335050-19342657 GCF_000260255.1 Octodon degus
TATTTGTTGAAACTGTACTACCAATTTGATTTGAAACTGTTTCATTGCTATCTGTTTATCAATAAAATTTTGAAAAAAATAAAAAAAAATTTTAAAAAAAGAAAATAATATACCCTAGAGTGGTATGCTTTTATGTGCATGCTCAGGATTTGGAATTTTAATAGGGTGAGTGGGGGCTACTTTGTGCATCACAAGCTGCTGCGTGCATTTGCTAATTGCCAAACATCATTGCTACATTGAGTGTGATAGCTTACAATTAACACTAGAGTAAAACATGATGCTACCAGACTGTAAAAGGAAAGGGATAGAAAGGACCCCAACATGATTGCATTTGTAGATGCCAAGGACTGTGCAAGAAAAATAGCAGCCTAAATATATACTGGAATTTGCTGAAGATTGGTTTTGCTAGCATCTCCCTAATAATACCCCAACCCTTAATGACTAATGACCAACACAAGTTCAGTTAAGTGGGTTGATTGCCTGTAACTTATTTCCTTTTCAAACTCATCTTCTACTGGAAAGTTCTTCCAGAGCTCCATTTGGGCTGTAATCTGAGTGAAATAGGAAGTGTGATAATCTCGTCACTTGTTCATCTCGGTGCTTGCAATGGTCACTTTGTTGTCATTCGCAGCAATGAGAATAGTAGTTTTTGACTCAAGGGGCTTTGGTAAGTTTTCCATCCCTTTCTTTCTTCAAGAGTTTCTTGTTTAAGCAAGATTCGTGTTTGTGTTTACCAAGTCAAATTAGTGTGGAGCAGAATATGTAGCAGTATTTATTGTGGTCTTTCTGTTATATAAGGACTAGCCCTTGGAAGTCATCGTCCTGTGGGCCCCACAGTGTGATAATCCTACCGGATAGGTTTTAGATAATTATTTTTTAGAAAATAAACTGTTCTTTTAGGTACCTAGCAGAAATCTGAAATCTTACATTTTTTTAAGAATTTTGAAAGCTGGGCATGGTGGCTCCTACAAGTAATCCCAGCCCTCAGAAGGTTGAGGTGGGAGGATTACAAGTTTGAGACCAGCATTGGCTACATAATGAGACCCTGTTGCAAAAAATAATAATAATAATAATAAAATTAAAATTTCTTAAAAATGAATTTGTGAGAATGATTACTTCTGATTCCACATTATATAGCTTGCAACATGTTTGAAACAGCACCTTTGGCGAAAGTGATTTCTTTACTTAAGAGTTAAATGATCTTTTTGGAAATCTCTCTGAAAGCTTCTTCTTTCCATCAAAATTTAAATCACTGAGCACAACTGAAACAGAGGCTCACCTCAGGAGTTCTTGGAACATTTTACTTTAGCAGCCCTTAGAGGCACTTGTCTTGTCCTTTTCCCAGTCTCTTTCTTTCCCCGTTGTTGCTTGTGTGTGTGCTTTGAGACCTAGTGACCTGATGCGGGGCACTTAGCTTCATCACAACCCTTTCTGAAGTGAGGAAATCGCTGACAGGAGGAGTTGCAGTTTACTGCTTTCCAGTCAGTGCTCAGAACAATGGTGGAACGAGGCTGTTTTTAAATGTTCAGGCAGCACATGTTGCAGACTCTTGCTCGCCCTACACCAAAAATGTAAGATGCACTAAGAAACTGTCACAGGATTTCTGTCAACAGGCTCTCAGAGCTGTGACTGGAACTCAGTAGTTGGTGTTATGATTAAGGTAAAATCCAGCAGCAGTGCAGGGGGCTTGTGCTCACCTTATGGGTGGAGATGTGAGCGTGTGATTTAAGGTTCTAAATCTTTGGGGCACAGGAAGGGGTGGGAATGGGAACATCTTGGTAACAATAAACTCCTCCGCAAAGGACTGTTGGATGAAGGTGGCCACACAGCTCTCTGTGCAAGCAGAGTAGATTTTAACAACTCACCAGAAACTGGAGAGGGGCTTTTTACAATTTCAAGGTTTGGGAAACTATCCTAGGTGGAGCACAGAATATCAGTCTCAAAAAGATTTTATTACAGTAGTTTTATGTATCTGTATATTTATTTTTAGGAGGAAAATAATAGTTTTACAGGTTTTCTTGATAGGAATACTTTCAATGAGCTTAACTCACATGCCAAATATCTTTGTGATTTTTGGTCTTTTCTTAACATGCACTTACTTTTGATTTTTAAATTACCATGTTCTGTCCACCATTCATATAAAAATAAAATCGTTTGCATTATTTTTAAAAATGCCAAAACAGGGGCTGGGGAGATGGCTCAGTAGGATAAGTGCTTCCCTGGCAAGCACAAAGGTCTGAGTTCAATCCCTGGTTCTGCAAAAAAAAAAAAAAGATAAAAATGCCAAAACACAAGAGCAAAAGGCAATCTCAATCCACTGTCCCACCCAGAACAAATCCAGGAGAAAAAGACACAAAATAACTTGGAAATTAAACAGCTCAGATTTAGATGTAAAAATTCAGTAACACAAATGTCCCCATTTCCTCAGGAAGTAAACAGAATAAGATTTTCATGGTTTTATGATTGATTGATTGATTGATTGATTGATTGATTGATTTGGCACAGGGTCTCACTATGAGGCTTGGACTCATAGTGATCGTGCTGTCTCGGCCTCCCCAGTGCTGGGATTATAGGCGTGCACCACCAGGCTTGCTTTCAGTGGCCAGTGTGGCATGCAGGGCCAGGGATCACACCCAGGTCCTCGCACTCGCCAGGCAGTCACTGAGCTACCTCCCAGGCCTGGAATGAGATTTTTGTTTGTTTGGTTAATTGGATTTTGTTTGTTTGTTTGTTTTGTTTTGTTTTGAGAAACCAGGGATTGAACTCAGGCCCTTGTGCTTGCCAAGGAAGCGCTTATTCTTCTGAGCCATCTCCGCGGCCCCAAGATTTTTAAAAATGATTGAAAATTTTATAAATATAAGGAAAGCTGAAGTACCTTAGCAAAAACTACAGTGTGAAATTTAATTTGAATCTTACTGCTAATAACTTTTTGATAATTAAGATAATTATATAAATTTGAACAGATATTACTGAAAATTGCTAGGAGCAAGATATTATTAAAGAATTGATCTCACTGTAAGTTGTGGGTTTTGCTCAGATTTTGTGTTCTGTTAGCTATACTTAATAGAGGAATGAACTGATGTGCTATCTTTGGTTTCAAACATCTCAATTCTCTGGGGATAAAAAGAGAGAATACCTGAGTGTCTCTTATTAGATCAAACATGGAGGCTGACATTGACTCCCTGGTCCTCTCAGCCTTGATCTCTTTATTCGTGATACATGTTCCACAATGATCACAGTAGGCTGAAGAGCCATATTCTGGAACGTGAAGCTTGAACAGACTCTACAGCTCCCCTGCAAAAAGTAGCTGTTGAATTAACTTGAGAATCAATAGAAAACTGAAGAGATATCTTAAGCCATGAATAAGAAGTATATGATAGTGAAGCAGAAATCCTGACCTAACTGCAGCCACTTTGTTCAATAAAGTTTCTACAATTCTTGTCTCTACCACTAAACTCAGCTAAATCATATGATTTGCCACCAAATTTAAGTTCCTGTTAATGTGTGACAACAACTTTGCTACACACAGCTATGCTCACCACAAGATACACATTGTACCATGGCCTGCAGCTGGAAGCTTGCTGCTTATAACTTCTGCTGACCAATGTATAAAAAGATGAACTCTCTGCGAACCTCACCTCATACTCTGGAGGGTGCTCTTCTGGTGTCTACTGGTGTCAATAAAACTTCCTTTCTTCTCATGATCTCCTGGCCATTGTTGCCACAAGTTTTCCCACAAGTGAGCTCTTTGCCTTGCTTTCTTATAGGCAGAAGACTGAAGAGAAATGAGAAGGAGAAGGATCACTTGTGGAAAACGATGCTGGAGGAACAGAGAAAGTGAGGGGAATTTGGGAAGGGAGCCATGACCTTGAAACTGGTGTCTCTGGGCCCAAGGCACAGCCACAGCACCCTAAAAAATGCCACCCATGTAGCATTGTCACAAAGAAAGGATAGCCTAACAGGGAACGTCATTGTCTCAGAGGAAAACACTAGATTTCTCATGAATATTCTTTGTTTTTCTGAAGACAAGTCTCACACAGGGGCCTATGCTCAGATTTCCTTTCAGTTTCATGCAATTACTCTGTCTCATCATGATAAATAGCTGAAGAATACACACATGAACACACACACACACACACACACACACACACACACCTATATGCAAGCCCGTGAGGTTCACAGGTGGCAGGCATCCTAGGAGAATGCAGAGAGTAGTGATATGTTTCAGTTTCCAATGATGAAATAAATTTCCAGATATGTGACTTGGAAGAAGTGGGTAGGCTGGAGGCTCTTGGGAAGCGAGACAAAGGGACTGATGACATTCTCCAGAGAATTTTATATAATACTATAATAGTCTCTCTTGATTCATTTGCAAGAAAATCGATGCACCTCGAGACTTCAATATTAAGTGTATTCAGTGTGAATGCACACGCCTATATATGATGTAATTTCCCTTACTAAAATATAAATAAATTACAGAGTATACAAAAGATTAAAATATGGATACAGAACTTTTGCAAATGGCAAGGAGACTAAGATGTGGAGGGGGCAGGTGCAGGGGAAGAAGACATTAAATAAACTAAGACGTTTTGTACAAAATCCCACTCCCGCGATGAAAGTGACCATTATGTATTACACACAAGTCCTAAAAACTATATCTAAGCCCTTTTGGCTCTCTGAGCAGCACCATGACTGCAGGCAAGAACAAGCGCCTTACAAAAGGCAGCAAAACAGGAGCCAAGAAGAAAGTGGTTGATTCATTTTCTAAATAAAGTCTGGTAGGATGTGAAGGCACTGGCTGTGTTCAACATAAGAAATATTGGGAAAACATGCATCACCAGATCTCAAGGAACCAAAATTGCATCTGATGGTCTCAAAGGTCATGTGTTTGAAGTGAGCCTTGCTGACCTGCAGAATGATGAAGTTGGCTTTAGAAAATTCAGGCTAATTACTGAAGATGTTCAAGGCAAAGACTGCCTGACTACCTTCCATGGCAGGGACCTCACCCGGGACAAAATGTGATCCATGGTCAAAAAATGGCAGACCATGATCGAAGCTCATGTTGATGTCAAGACTACCGATGGTTATTTGCTTCGACTGTTCTGTGTTGGCTTTACTAAAAAACACAACAATCAGATGCGGAAGACCTCTTACGCTCAGCACCAGTAGGCCCGCCAGATGCAGAAAAAGATGATGGAAATCATGACCTGAAAGGTGCAGACAAATGACTTGAAGGGAGTGGTCAATAAACTGACTCCAAACAGCACTGGGAAAGACATAGAAAAGGCTTGCCAATCTATCTACCCTCTTCATGATGTCTTCGTCAGAAAAGTAAAAATGCCGAAGAAGCACAAGTTTGAATTGGGAAAACTCATGGAGCTTCATGGAGAAGGTAGCAGCTCTGGAAAGGCTACCGGAGATGAGACTGGAGCTCAAGTTGAACGAGCTGATGGATATGAACCACCAGTGCAAGAGTCCGTTTAAGATCCAGATTTTTAATAGTGATAAACTCCTATTTGTGATTTTTAAAAATGGAAACAATAACAAAGAAGTGAGACCAGGGAACCAGAAGACAGCCTTCCATTCCGGAGTACTCTGTAAAGAGGAGAGTGGAGGGATAGGAGACCGTGTAACAGTGATAAAAATAATCCAGGTATAAGGAGCGATCTCGGAGCAAGGTAGCAAGATGGATGTGGGATTCCTCCATGGAGCAAATGCAGAACAGGATAATCGGTTCATCAACAAATAGAAGAAACTACTGATGCAGCTGAAATTTGCAGAATACCTGGGGAGAGGGGAAGGTGGACATGAACAAAGAAAATTTGGAGGCTATAAAGCTTTAGATAACAAAACTAGTAACAGACATTCTTGGATTTGAAGATGATGTTGTGATTGAGTATATATTCACCCAGCTGGAAGTGAAGAATCTGGATTCCAAAATGATGCATATCAACCTGACTGGGTTTTTAAATATGAAAAATGCTAGAGAATTTATGGGAGAACTTTGGCCCCTCCTGTTAAGTGCACAAGAAAACATCTCTGGAATCCCTTCTGCTTTCCTAGAACGAAAGAAAAAACAAATAAAACAAACAGATTGAAAAAGAAAAATTGGTATAAATGAAAAATCAGGATGAAGACAAAGATAAGAGAGATAAGGAAAACAAAAAGAAACCAAGAAGTTGCAAATCCAGGTCTCCTTCTCCTAGAAGACGGTCTTCCTCTGTCAGGAGAGAGAGAAAGCACAGTCATTCTCGATTTGCCTGACACAGAACCAAGAGCCAGAGCCCTTTCCCTGCTCCCGAAAAGAAGGAAGAAACTCCAGAGCTCCCTGAACCCTCAGTGAATGTAAAAGAGCCTTCAGTGCAAGAGGCCACGTCTACTAGTGACATCCTGAAATTTCCCAAGCCCAAACCCAGGCCAGAACCTAAAGAACTTTCTTCAGGAAAATATTCCAAAAAAGAAAAAGACAAGACCCGGCCAAGATCTCAGTCACATTCCAAATCAAGGTCATGAAGCCACCATAGGTTCCGATCAAGATCGTGTTCACGCAAAGGCGGCCAAGCCCGAGGAGACCATCTCCACCACAACGAAAGCCGCCTCCTCCAAGACGTACAATTTATCTCCGCTAAAACGAAGGAGGCGGTCATCAGCATAGCTGTCTGGGAGCAGCCCATCCTCCTCATATCGTTCCCAGTCACCACCAAAGAAACCTCCCCAGAGGACACTTAGCCCCCCTCGAAGCACATGTAGTTTATCTCTTTCAGCATGTCCTCCATAGGCCATCCCCGCCAGCTACTCCACCTCCAAAGACGCATCGTTCCCCAACACATCAGCAGCCAAACCCTACAAGGAAAAGCCGTGTTTCTGAGAATCTCAGTGACAAAACATGAAGCTACTGAGGAAAGAGAATCACCAGCACCAGCACCAAAGCCTAGAAAAGTGGGCTGATCTGAATCTGAAAAAGATAAAGGTGGCGAAACGGCTGCAGCTGATTCTGTGCCCCAGAGACGCCAGCACGGACCACAGAACCAGCAGTCCTCACCTGCCTTTGGCTCTACCTCTTCCTCTGAAGATGAGCTACCCAAGCGATCCCATGTGAAAAAATGGTGAGGCGGGCCTGCGGCGGAGACATTCCCCTTCCCAGAGTGCGTCTCCATCACCATGAAAGAGACCTCCCGTCGTAGTAGAGGACGGAGAAGCCCCTGCTCTCCACCATCCAGGAGACGTGCTCGCCCTCACAGCTCCCCAGCGCAGATCCCCGCTCCACCCCAAAGACGAAGGACCCCTCACCTCCCCCTCGGCGGCGCTCACTTCCCATGCAGAGGAGGCACTCTCCTCCACCTCCGAGAAGGACGGCTCCAACCCGCCCTCCCCTGAAGAAGGGCATCGCCATCCCTACCACCAAGGCGCCAGTCTCCCCACCTCTGCCTCCCAAACAGAGAAGCTCCCCAGCCACCAAGAGACGCTCACTTGCTGTCTCATCAAAGCCTAGGAAAGGGTCTTCCCCTGCCGTACCACCAGGGAGACCCGGTCACCACAACCAAACAAGTGGCATTGTCACTCACCGCTGTCTTGCGCTCCTCAGACCTCAAGTCCTCCACCCGCTC
>NW_004524599.1:19344017-19353739 GCF_000260255.1 Octodon degus
TTATTCGAGTCTTCACACCCACTTAAGTTCTGTTTCCATCCTTGTATGGTTTGAGCTAGTCCAGAATCAGAGCACTGCTGGAGTACCACAGAAGCACACGCGGGTGTTCCAGTGCCACAGTCTTCCCTGTGGCCCGTGGAATTGTTGCTGAAGGGAATCAGGATTCGAAGCCCCAGGTTGAGACAGAAAAATGAAAGCTTGCTTTCTGGGATGCTAGGCTTGTATGGATGTGTGACGCATAGATTTAGAACACTGGAACTGGATTCTACTCTGTTCTGGCTCGCTTTTCTCTTCTTCCACCCTGGTCATCAGCCCCACCTTTCCCCTGTCCCCGTGCTTGTAAAGGCAGTTAAGTTATCCCAGGAAGGATGGATGGATCCTTCAGCTACACGAAATCTTTGTTTTCTGAAATGTCATGGCTCCATTCAGATTTTTGTCTTATTCTTCCAATTGGGATAGACAATGTTCAGAGCTCTTGCATTTGGAAGCTGGAAAGGCCCAGACTTTGAAATAGCTTCTTGGTTTCACTGTTTTGTTTTTTTGGTTTTTGTTTCTTAAACCAAAACTATATAAGCTTGTGGATTAAACAGTAAATTTCTAAATTAAGAAATAATAATAATAATCCCAACACCGTGCATGCCAAGCAGCACAGGACAAGCATCCCTGCACTGCACTGCTACTGTGTGCCAGCCCTGAGCTCACAGGGCGGCTGCAGGGCAGCTCCTGATGCAGGGCTCGCCCAGCACACCTGAGTCCTGAATCCCATGCCCAGAGCCACAGGTGAAGAGCCCACCCTGAGACAGCACTTCACCAATGATGGCTGTTCAGAAAAGATGCAGGATGTGAGGGTGAGGATGCAGGGACAACCCTCTTGCACGGTTGAGACAGTGCAAGTTAATACAGTCTGGGTGGGAAACAGCAGGAGGGGGCTGGAAAACCAAACAGAGGCCCCTGAGCCAGCAGTGCCTCCTTCAGCGAGCCTAGGCCAGAGGCCACCAAGTGGAGTCCTGCAGGCTCCAGAGCTCACTGACACTGCGCACAACAGCCCACTGTGGATGCCGCCCGGGGGGCAGCTGATGACTGCGCCAGGCTTCGCAGAATGTGGTCTGTTCTTGGAGAGGGACCCTGAACTCACAAAAGGACAAAGCTGGAAGTCGCGGACAGCATGACACGGGAAAACCCTCGTGGGCCTCCAGGTGCGTGTGGGAGGTCAGCTGCCTGCACAGATGCAGAAGGAGCCTGGGCAGCAGGAGGGGCAGGAGGCGCGGAGGACTGACTCCCTGGGCGCGGCCTGCGTGAAGGCTGAGCGACCGAGCCGGAGCAGCACTGCCGCGTCCTCACTGCACTGGGACCTGCGGCGCGTGGTGGCCGCGTCTCCACTGCACGGGGAACTGGGGACTCCGGCGGAAACTGAAAGAGCTCGCCACACCCTCCCCCTGATGTTGTGCCGGAAACGACGTCGGCTGGCATCACAGAGGCTCCCTGCATGGTTTGCAAGTGTCACAGCCCTTGTCAGGCGCACTTGTGTAAAAACACCTACACGCAGAGAAGCTTTAGTACAAACCAGTTTTTTTTCTTTTAATTGAAATGAATCCGCCAGCAAGAGCAAAGTCGAATTAGTCCAGGCGACGCCATCAGCCCGAGTCTCAGAATCCCTCCCTTCCCCGGCAGCATGAGCCCGACCCTGCGCACCACAGGGCTGCAGCAATGGCGCCCTCCCGCGCTCCTCCTCGGAACCGCCAACTGCCCTGGGCCAGGCTCCCCAAGCCAAAGCGCTGTTCGCTTCAACACTAGAGACGCCTAGCTTCCCAGCGTCTCCTACTGGACAATCCCTGACCCGGGACCTAGGAGGGTTTGTGCACTCGAGCGCAGCAGGGGTACATATATATCGCTGTAAACTTGGGTGTAGGTGTATCGCCGTGGTGTGAGACTTTTATTTCTTCTAGAAAAATACCCAGGAGGGTAATAGTTGGGTTGTATGGGACCTCTAATCCTAGCTTTTTAAGGAATCTCTACGCTGATTTCCACAGAGGTTGTACCAGTCCATACTCACAGCAACAGTGGAGCAGCTTCCTTTTCCCCCACAGCCCCTTCAGCACGGGTTATTGAGTGATTTCTTGATGCTCACCATTCTTCTTCCCCAAGCCACAAATTTGATCCAGCAGCAGCGCGGGACGATTTCTGCCCTCTCTGTTCCCTCCTGCGGGTTCTGTGCTCACCGTGCCAGGTGAGCAGGTACTCAGCATGTGCCGGGGCTTCCAGGTCAAAGTGTGGGTAAAAGCCAGGTGAGAAAGAGCATGTCAGAGTTTTCAGAACCGAGTGGAGAAACCAGGCATAAGCACTCCTTACCACCAGCTCAGCTAGACAATTCCAAACGCTTGAGCCCATGCACTAGGGTGCCACAGAGCATGGTGTCTAGGTTTGCTCTGTCAAGGAGGATTCAGATCTGCCACCCTCAAGAACTTCAGTTGGCAGCTTGGGAAGGAAGAAACGCCACCCCTGCCCACCCATCTCATAAGTGAGGGTGAGCCTCTGTCATCTCACTAGCTTCAGTGAGCAGCTCTGGAGGAATACCTGATCGAGGGAGTGACCATAAGCCTCAGAAGCCTTGTGAGCCACATGGGAGGAGAGATACCCCACCCGCTGGCCCTCTGCCGTCCAGCAACCCTCGATCTGGAAGAACCCTGGGGCTGGGCCCATTCTACACTAGGGGTCAGGCAGCCAGCCTGTGAAGGGCTGGTGACACAGCAGCTGTCTTGTCCAGAGGAACTCAAGCTAAATCCACCCTAACAAGGGGAAACACTTTGCATACAAACTCTTAATTTGATATCAATTCTGTTATATAACTATAGACTTTGAATAAAGTACAAAATCAATACTTTCCACAGTTGATCAGTTTCTAAATGGTGCTAATTACTGACTGTACTAACATAGCTAGGATGTCGTCATATCTGTTGTATGTAGTCAGTTGTTCTCCCTGGTGCAGTCCTGCACCAAAAGACTGGGGACTGAACTAAGCGAAACCCAACATCACATTCTCTCTCTCTCTCTCTCTCTCTCTCTCTCTCTCTCTCTCTCTCTCTCCTGTATTTTAGGGAAAGGTCTACACGGTGTTCAGAGTCTCACTACTAAATCAGACTCATAGTGATCCGCCTATTTACAGCCTCCCAAAAGTTGGGATTACAGGCACGCGCCACCATGCCCAGTCTCAACTGCCATCTCAGTGCACCCTGGGGGCAGGGCTGGCATGGCAGGCCCAGGGATCGAACCCCCAGCCCCTGTGCTTGGTTGCAGGCACTTTAGTCTGCTGGGCTATTTGGCTGACCCCCATTCTCAATTGATGGACAAAATAGGATATTGGGGAAGACACAAACCAAGAATCTCCTACACACAGAAGCTATCTCTGGAGTACAGACTATTCCTGGAGAGGCCTTGACATTAGCAATAAAGCTGCCTATAGCTAGGGCTTGCAGGATTCGCCACAGAAAACAAAATATTTTTAATAGAAAATGCCAAAACCAAGGACCAAACTGCAATCTCAGGCCTTCAGCCCAGTTGGAACAAGTCCAGGAGACATGACATAGAAGAAATGAGAAGTCACTCGCTGAGATTTCTGAAACAATAGCAACTGAAGTAAAGAAATGACTCTGTCAGGCTATAGAAGAAATCAGATCAAAAGTAATCTCTCAGGTAAAGAAAGAGATAACTACTATGATGAAATAATTGCTCAGCATATTCAAATTAGACAAATCATTCTTAAAATTAATTTGGAACAGGAAGAGACTTAGAATAGCAAAGGTGTTACTGAACAACAAGGAAAAGAGAGGCGGCATCACAATCCCTGACTTAAAATTATATTACAACAACCATTTAAGAACTTAGGAGGACTCTGGTCAGCCCACAAAACTCTAATAAACTCTGACCCACGTGTACCCTAGTGCACAGGTGTGGAGCTTGTGCTTGTAGTGGTCCCACCTTTAAGAACTAAGGACTCTGTGCAGCCTGCGGGACCCTGGTGATCTGTGCTTCTTGGGCCTACCATAAGCAGCAGAGTTTTCCAGGTACCTGCCCATTTAAAAACTTCGGAGGACTCTGGGTGCCCACAGGACTCTGTTGACCTGCATCCCTGGGCACCAGTGTGCAGGTGCAGAGCTTGTGATGGCAATGGTCCAACTTTTAGAGAACTTAGGAGGATTCTGGGTGGCTCACAGGATCCAGGTGAATCCAGCTCACACTCACCACCTACTCTAAAGCTCTGTTGAGTATTAGTCAACCACTCCCACTAGTAGTGAGAGCCTTGGTGAGTTCTACCCTGCTCCCCACTCCCCACTGTAGCATACACACCACACTGAAAATTTGGTTGATTATTGAGAGCTTCAAACATGCAAAAATATAAGAGCAAAGGCAATCTCTCAATCCTCCAGCCCACCCAGAACAAATTCAGGAGACAAAGACATGCAACATGTTGGAAATTACACACCTGAAATTTCGGAAATGACAGCAACTGAAGTAAAGAGACAAGCCCATCAGGCTATAGAATAAATAAGATCACAAATAGTCTCCAAGGTCCAAAAAGAAAGAATTGCTCTGAAAGAATTGCTCAGTACAGGTAAAGAAGACATAGATTAAAAAAAGAATTAAAAAATGATGTAAACACTGACTGAACAATAAAGAAAAAGATTAGGATTAGCATGTATGAAATATTCAAATAGATATCCAGGAAATTAAGAATTCTATAGAAAGCTGGCAAAACTGCTTGAATCAAATTAAAGATAGATTTTCGGGCCTCAATGACAGCAGTGCAGCTAATGAACATGAAAGGAAAGATCTCTTAAAACTAACAAGGACCCAGGAAATAACAATTCAGTAGCTTCAAGATGGCACAAAAATAATAATATAAGAATAATAGGTATCAATGAAAAGTAGGAAACAGCACAAATGACATAAAAAGACTATTTGTAGAAGTACTAGCAGAAAATTTTCCCAACATAAGAACATAATCTGAAATACAGTTAAGAGAGGCGTATAGACTTCCAAATAGCCATATTCATAATGAATCTATACCTTGACACATAATAATCAAGATCTCAAAAACTCAGCAAAAGAATAGAATATTAAAGCTGCTAAAGACAAGAAGCAGATCGCCTATAATGGAAGGCAAATCAGAATCACAGCAGATTTCTCAACACAAACCATCAAAAAATGAAGATCTTGGAGTGAAGTATTTCAGGTCTTCAAAGAAAATAACTTCCAACTCAGATAGATGTATTCTGCAAACTATCTGTCAAATTCAGTGGTGAAATAAGATACTTCTATGACAAACAACTGAAGAAATGCATGACTACCAAACCAACCATACAAAGAGTACTGGCACATATTCTACAAAGAAACAGGGAAAAAATAAAACACATTTTCAAGTACAACAGAATGATTACACCAAAAACAGGAAGTAATTAAAAAGAGAGAAAATCTATGGGAGTAAGATAACATGACAAAGACAAGCTGATACATATCAGTTATAACCATCAATGTGAATGACCAAAATAAACAAACAAAAAAAATGTGAATGACCTAAATTCAACAACTAAATGAAATAGACTAGTAGAGTGGATTAGTGAAGAAAAGCCAACAATATGCTACATACAAGAAATACATTTAATTCAAAATGAAATTCACAGACTGAAAGCCAAAGGATGAAAAACAACTCCCTGTGCTTCAGGAAATCAGAAAAAAAGGCAAGGAGACCTATACTGCTTGCTGACAATACAAATTTCAAACCAAAAATCATTGAAAGAGATAAAGAAGATTACTACATTATTGTTAGCGCAAAACTTCAAGAGGAAGACATAACAACTGCAAATATATATGCACCCAATGTAGAAGAACCCACCTACATAAGACAAATTTTAACAGACATGAAATATCAAAACAGCAATAACATAATTGTAATGGGGGACATTAACATGACACTATCACAAAAAGATAGACCAACTAGGCAAAACATCAGCCAAGAAATAACAGAACTGAACCTAACTTTTTTTTTTTTTTCAGAACCGGGAATTGAGCTCAGATCCTTGTGTTTGTCAGTCAAGTGCTTATCCTACTGAGCCATCTCCCCAGCCCCTGAACCTAACTTTTGAAGAAATGAACTTAGTATAACTTTCGAGAGTGTTTCACATAGCAACAACACTGCACATTCTTCTCAGCTGCACATGGGACATTCTCCAGAACAGATCATATGCTAGCCTACAGAGCATTCTTAAGTAAATGGAAAAAAATTAAAATTATCCCATCCATACTATCCAATAACACTGCAATAAAACTAGAAAACACTGACAAAAGAAACGACATAAACACATGGAAATTAAATAACAACCTCCTAAGCAAGCAGTGGGTCACAAATGAAAATAAAGAAAAAAATTTTTTAAAAATTACAATCAAATGAAAATGCAGATACAACTTAGCAGAACTTGTGGGACACAATGAAAACTGCCTTAACAGGAAATTGCATAGCAGTAAATATGCATATTAGAAGAATAGGATAAAACCAAATAAATGATCATATGCTGCATGTCAAGCTCCTAGAAAAAGAAGAGCAAGTCAAGCCCAAACCCAAAGAAGACAGGAAATTATGAAGATTAGAGCAGAACTTAATGCAATGGTGATAGAGAAAACAATAAATGAATCAAAGAGTTGGTCCTCTGAGAGAATACATAAAATTGATAAGCCCTAGCCAACTTAATCAAAAAAGGAAAGAAAAAACCCAAAATCATGCATTAAGAAATGACAAGGGCAAAATCACTACAGACTCTAGATAAATTCAGAATAGCATCAATACCTACTTCCAAAAACATTACTCTCACAGGATGGAAAACACAGAGGAAATGGACAGATTCTTAGATACATATGAAATGCTAAAGCTGAGTCAAGAAGCTATGTAAACTCTGAGTAATCCAATAACAGGAAACAAAATTAAAAATGCAATAAAAATAATTACCAACAAAGAAAAGCCCAGGTCCCAATGGATTCACAGAAGAATTCTACAAGAAATTTAGAGAAAGTTTAATGCCAACTTTTTTCAAACTCTTCAATGAAATTGAAGGAAGCAATCCTCCCAAACTTGTTCCTGGAGGCAAGTATTTCTCTGATTCCAAATCCAACTAAAGCAGAGAAATACAGGCCAATCAGAGAAATACAGGCCAATCAGAGAAATACAGGCCAATCTTTCTTCTCTCTAATATATATATTAAATATAATATATTATAACTTATATAACTTATTATAATATATATCTTATTATATATATATATAATATATATATAACTTTCCAATAAAATATTAGCAAACACAATGCAGCAAATTATTAAAAAGTTTATACATTATGAACAACTAAGATTCACTCCAGGTCATAGATGGTTCAACACATGTAAATCCATAAAAGTAATATACCACATCAATAAAACCAAGAACAAAAACCATATGATTACCTCAATAGTTGCAGGAAAACTTTTGAAAAAAATCTAATTTTGTTTATAATAAAAATCCTACATAAACTTGGAATAGATGATCTATAATTCAATCTAATAAAAGCCATCTGTGAGAAAACAAAAGCCAACTTCATACTAAATGAGCAAAAACTGAAATCCTTCACTTTAAAGTCAAGAACAAGAAGAGGATGACAAATGTCATCACTCCTATTCAATATAGTTCTGGAAACATTAGCCAGAGCAATTATACAAGAGAGAAAAATGAAAGGAATAAGGATTGGAAAAAATAAGTGAAATTATTATTATTTGAAGAAGACATCATACTCTACATAGAGGACTGCAAAATTCTACCAAGATTCTTGCAAATTTAATCACCAAATTCAGTAATGTGACAGGATACAAAATCAGTATCCAAAAATCAGTTGCAGTTTTGTACCCAAACAATGAACACCCTAAGAGAGAAATTAGGGAAAACACATCTTTCACAAAAATATCCCAAAAACTGAAATACTTAGGAATCAATCTCACAAAAGAAATAAAAGATTTATACAGTGAAAAGTACGCTATTCTGAGAAAAGACTTAAGAAGATTTGACAAAATATAAAGATATTCCATATTCTTGGACAGAAAGAACCAACATTGTGCAAATAGCCATACTCTCAAAACTGTTATACAGACTCAATGCAATCCCAAAGAAAATACTATTAGTATACCTCACAGAAATAGAGAAAGCTTACCTCCAATTCAGTTGGAACCAGAAGATTCCCAGAATATCGAAAGCAATCCTGGGAAACAAAGGAAAGACAGGAGGTATCATAATCCTGGATCTGAAATTGTACTATAAAGCTACTGTGGAAAATCATCATGGTACTGGCATAGAGACAGACCTGAGGATAAATGAAAGAGGTTAGAGAATGTGGGAACAATTACAAAGACACCCAACTACCTAATCTTGATAAAGGGGCCAAACATGTTCACTGGAAGAAAGATAGCCTCTTTAATAAATGGTGCTGGAAAAACTGGCCTTCTACATGTCAAAGGCTAAAACGAGATTCATGTCTATCACCATACACTAAACTACAGTCAAAGTGGATCAAAGGTTTAAACATTAAAACAGAAATACTAAAGCTTTTGCAGGAAAATGTAAGTAAAAATCATAAGGTTATAGAAGAAAGTAGAAAGTTCATGAACAAAAACCAACCTGCACAGTAGATACTTCAAGGAATCAATGAAAACTTTGTGAACATTTTCAAAGTATATTCTATCTTGACAACAAATGGTTCTCAAGTGATCGAGCTGAGTTGCCGTTGCTATGCAGTATCCGGAACACGGGCCTAGGGACTTTCTGGGCAGCGTGACTGTGCTGTTTCCTGTTCTGGGTGCTGGCTGTGTGTATAGTCAGTCCCTGCAGCTCAGTGATATGCTCATGGATGAGTCTGTGCTTCCCTATGAATCTTGTTATTTTAAAAGTTTGCTGGCAAGCAGTGTTCTCTCTCAGCACTCAAATCCTCCAGTTCTTGTTGGGGCTTGAGTGGATTTGTGTGGGCCTTTACTAAGGGTATCGCACATCAGTGTCAGACCTTGTCCTTTCTTATGCATGGTTTCTTTTCTTTATGATGTCACAATGAAATGTCCTCCCCATGCAAACCATTTCCTGTGAATCTGACCTGAGTAGTATAGCTCTTGCAGTCCTGCAAGCCCAAGTTACACTGGGAAAACAGTCTCTACAATAATAACAAATAACAGAAAGATATCACATCGCAAAGAACTGACTTGAAAGTGGTCTGTGAACCACACAAGCTTTGCAAACTAAGGAGACATGCGCCTTAGTTAAGTGGAGCAATGATGAGCCTAAAACTCCACAAGAACACTGACGAGGTAAGAAGCATTCACCACCGAGGTGAAGGCATATCAGTCAAGTGGCAAATTCTGTGTTCAGCCTGTTTGTGAAATAAACAGCATTTTTGAGTGCACAACATATATGTAATTAAAAAAAATATGTAATTAATATAGTCATGTGTTCTACCAAAATACTTCAAGAACAAAGTCTCCATTCACTACACATAAAAACAGCTTCTTTGAAACTCCCTGAGGCTAAAGACGTATGTGCCACTGGGAGAAATAAACCTCAGGTTTTTTTTTTTCACATAATTTTATTGAGAAACAAATAGCAATGAGACAGTTTCAAATCAAATCGGTAGGACAGTTTCAATAATTAACACATTGCATACATTC
>NW_004524599.1:19354063-19361359 GCF_000260255.1 Octodon degus
ATTTTCTCCTTTATTTATTTAATTTATTTTTTAACCTCAGGTATTTGAAACATAATTTATTTTTAATTGTGCAAGAAAGCAGAATACTTATGTTTTAAAACAGAGAAATACAAAACGCATTAAATGAAATTTTATCTATATATTCATTTACTGAGTTTTTTCCAAAAATTTTAATTTCTCTTGTAGTCCTATCAAATCTTTATGTATAAAAGACCAAATTCAGTAATTTCTACAGTACTTTGAAACTTTTTATTGTTGCATTATTATTTTATTGATTAAAATTAGCCTTCATATGTCATTACATATTTGTAACCTGTTTTTGAATATATTTTCTGATTTCTTTTCTAGGAATAGATATTTACAGATATTTTCAAGTAGATAATGAAAATAGCTCCTTTGGCTAGCACTTACTGTATGGGAAGGGGATAATATATATGATACTGTACAGAAATTTTTCCTGTTCTACTCTCAAAGATTAAAAATATATCATTAAGATCATATTTAGAAACTGAATAGCTAGGTGGTCATAATTGTAGTACAGTCTGAGAAATGATTTTCCAGCTCTATTCTGCTATAACATCATTCTGAGGGACACTGACACATGTAGGAGAAGTAAAACTATTCCATCGAGGAGCCTGAGTGGAGAGTGAGATTTGTGCATTGCCTGGTGTTTCTATGATCTCCTATGATCTCAGGCTTCAGGACTCCAGTACAGTTGCCTGAGAATGTAACCTTATCTATATAAGCTAATTTAGGGTCATTAGTTCCACATAGTCCAGAAAAGAACGTAGAAGTGCAAAGTCTCAGTGTCTCTCTGTCCCACAAATGCTCCAACAATGACTCAGGTGTCCCTCTCTGTGAATCAAGACAAATGGACTAAGAATTGTATAACCTAAGGAGAGAAATTCTCGAGCACTTATGACAGTGGATTCAGTAATTAAGGATGAAAATATAAATAGAGAAAGGAGACAATCTGTCCAGTAAAACAAAATAAAACAAAGCATCAGGAAGAGAACACTTTGAGCAGCTTTGACTTCAGGAGGAGTTGTGTAGAGGAACTTGGGGGTCTGCAAATGAAGAACCTGCTGGTGGTGTTTGTGGAGAACACATATCATGTAGCCACTGGCCCCACCCATGATGCCCTGAAATCCTGCATCCCGTAGCACCATGCAGGTGAGAAAAATACACTTTACCTTCTTACTTTCTGGTAGTAAATAACAGTAGTGTTCACTGTTACTGACCTGTGAAAAGTTCATGTTGATATTTGTGATGGAATGAAGTAAGTTTATAGCTATCAAAGAATTAAGACCCCACAAAAAGAGAAACACTTGGAAGATGCACCATGAAGACCTGAGCTTGAGTTTCCTCCACCCAGAATTTCTGGGACTGATGGTGATGGCTTGGACCAAAGTGAGGAGACCACTGGTGCAGATGGAGAGGCCCCGGGCCACCCTCACCAGGTAACTAACACACAATCTTACAGCCTGTGTCATCTAGGAAGTTTCTCACACCAAAAGCAGCTATTGTGCTTGGCATTCCCTTGGCAAGAAGAATTACGGTGTTTGTAATAGTCAAATGGATGAGAATAAGGTGTATAGATTTCTTCTCATTCCTTGAAATTATGAGCATGTAATTCACAAAAACAAAGGCATTTCCTATAATGCCAAGTCCAGTTAGAAAGGCAAGGATGGCTTGCTTGGTAATATAAAATAGCATTTTGAATTTAATACTCAAAAATTGATTCAGCATAAACTTTTTGAAGAAAGTATCAATAATGATGATATATACGTATTTGTAACACATATTTCATAGCAATTTTCTGCAGTATAAGAGCTAATCATGCTGTGTAAAGATACAGATTTTTGTTGAAAAGACTGCCTTTTGCTGTGGTACTCCTGAGGATTATTCCAGATGCTTTCAAATGCCAATCAGAGGACTCCTATTCAAAGGTGTAAATTAATAATCCAGCATTTCTTTACTCCCAAACTGGTAAAAAACCATCTACTTACTCAACACCTTATGCAATCCACCTATGTTCAACAGAAATTAAATCACTAGGCTTCTTTGGGTTTTTCTGTTTTGTTTTGTTATGCTTTGTATTGTTTTGTTTTTTATGTATTTGATACCTGGTAGTGATCCTCCTGTTTTTAGCCTCCTCAACACTGAGATTACAGGTGTACACCACCACGTCCTGTCTTGGTGGCCAGTTCAGTGTGCCCAGGCAGTGGGGCCAGTGTGGCATGTGGTGCCACAGATTGAATCCCAGTCCCTGCACTTGCCTAAGCAGGCACTTATTCTGCTGAGCTATCTCGCTGACCCCACTAGCTTCTTTGCACTGAAGGCCTTTGAGAACACAAAGTACACAAAGGCAGTCTTGAACACAAGACTGGCTTCCACAGGGCTAATGACTACAGGATGCCACTAACTGTTTTGACCTTGTTGAGAAGCACAAAAGTCTTTGCTACCTCAAAGTAGCATCGAAATAGGACATTATACTTACTGTCCCACTCAGGATAAAATATACTGCCAAATTGGTCTAGCTCAGCAGCACTGACTAGCAAGTATAATATAAGAATTGATCAAGTATTCAGACAGACATTGTTTAGGTATTTTTGACATTCAAATATGTAAGAATATCCAATTTATTTTTATTTTACCCTCACCCTGTGCATTCTTTTTATTTTATTTTCATTTTTTCTATTTCTACAGGAAAAGCACTATCCTGCTTCCAGTTTACATTTAGACTTACTCATTCACATTTAATTCATATATTCATATTTAGTTACTATTTATGTTTCTTCTGTGGGTTATCTAACAATTGCCTCACTTTTCTACTGAGACATGTCATTTTACATAATGATGTAAAAGAGTTTTTTTTGTTTGGTTGGGTTTTTTGGCAGAACTGGGGATTGAACTCAGGTCTCTGCACTTGCCAGGGAAACCCTTATTGTGCTGAGCCATCTCTTTGGCCTGATGTAAAAGAGTATTTAAGGGCCAGCCAAATAGCTCAGCGGATTAAAGCACCTGCAAGCAGGCGCAGGGACCGGGATCCCCGGCCTGTTGTGCTGGCCCCGCCCCCTGGGGGGGCATTCAGCCAGGCATTAGAATCCATTAAAATCATTGTAAATAATACATTTCAACATCCTGATAGTATTTTCAGATGGTTTCCTGATTGGTTCTGCTCCTACGTGTTTTGTCCAGTCCTTCCTCCTGTCACCTGCTCTATTTTACTTTCCTCAAACTCCAAAGCTCTGAATTGCACTAGAGAATAGATGTCAGACATTCAGAAAGTAGCATCCTTTTCTTTCTGACTGAAATCAAACATTAGAGGAAAAAGAAGTGAATTCTCATCCAGCATGACTTAGGAAACTATTTTTAAAGGCACACTGCATTCAGATACATGTTGGATATTCCAGTAGGTTAAAATAACTTATGCTTTAGGAAGGTTAGAGTATTAATCTCAGGCCCAATTGTCTTCAGCAAAAAAACTAAAATTAATGTTCTTTGTTTCATAGCACTAAGATAAAGTTACAAGACATGTCATGTTATTGGAACTCACAGCCAAGAACTCCATAGTGAGAGTTCTCTAAAGAGCAGCTGTAATTTTTATTCATAGTAGTCCCCTGTTAAACGTAAACTAAGTTTGACAAACTAACTTGACTAGCATGTATATTATATGTTAGCATAAGGGGGCTTATATTAACATGCGGAGAGTAAACAGAACAGCAATGCACTAATAGAGTTTACAACATTATGAAAAATTATACAATTAGCTAATATTTAAAAACAGAACTGCACCAAAAATGAAATATTCACATTCTATAAAAGGCTGCAATGCTGACAGAGTCCTACCACAAGGGGAATCTGAAGAAGCTGATGAAATTTTCACAGGAACTCACAGGCTGGGATACCTTTCAGACTGCTCAAGCAAGCAAGGAGGAGACATATGAGTGCCCACCCACAAGCTCTCTGGTGCTGCCAGATCCTGGACACAGGGAAAGACACGTGCTGACATGTCAGGAATAATGACTTCTGGAACTCCTCTCCTCCTGTCCTTTTGAGATGCTTCCGTATTAAACATCTCAGAATGAGAATCTGAAAGCTCACAGATCTTCAGAACAACTCCTTTCTTAGCACAAAATAGATAAGATTTAGGTTTCTGAGAGAACATCTGAAGACAACTTGGTGTGAGTGAATGTGTGTTGTTATGCCTACCCACCTTGCAAAGTGTGGTGCTGTCAACTCTTGGCTGAGTCTCCCTTGGAGGTGTTTCTACTGTTCCTGTTTTAAAGATGAGGCTCTGGAAGTCATACTTATATGTGCAGGTTTGTTGAACTCTTAGCTATTATAAATTCTCACCTGTAGTTTAATTTTAATACTGTTACCCTGTCAGGGACAAGGAAAATCTCTGCAGAGCCCCTGTCCCTAGGGTACAATTTCCCCCTCCCACACAGTTATGCCTCTGTTTGACTCTGAAGGTTTGTCAGGCTCAATTGGGCTTTAATTATTTTAAGGGAAAATTGCACAGTGAAAAAGTGGACAGACAATCACTTAAAGAGTGCCATCCTTCACGAGAATTCCTCCTTCATGCCCTAGTGAGCCACTGCACTTCCTCCCAACACCTGCAGCTTCATTCCTTACTCCAGACGTGGCCTAACTCTCAGAAAACTGAACTGCTTCCCATGGGACACTGCCTTCACTCAGCCGCAGAGCCCTCGCTGCAGAGCCTTCTACTTCCTGTGCTGGTCAGATGGCACCACCTAACGCCATCACAATAACAGTCAACAATTCCTTCTGACTTCCATTTGTTTTGTTTTTTTAAATAACTTCATCGAGAAACAAATAGCAATGAGACAGTTTCAAAACCCATAAGTAGGACATTTTCAATAATTAATACATTGCATACTGTTGTCTTCATAGAGGTTATTCATAGTACAAGATGCAGATATAATATCATGTCCAAACACTATTAGTCCAAATCTTTCTATTCATTGAATTAAGAGAGAGTAGCTGTATATCTCCTAAGCATTTTGTATATACAGATACAAAATGATCCTTCCTTTGTATCCCCTTTTTGTGTTTAGTTTTGTCAGAGATGGGTATTGCATTGCCACATAAATATTGTAGGTGCATGAATTCAGCAAAATATTCCAATTAGTCCAGTAGTCCATAATAGTAGTGGGTTATCCGTAGGACTGGCAATGTCAGAAGCTGTTGACTTGAGCCTTTTATAGCTCAGCCTATTAATATGGCTTTACCCTTTATACCTTGTTTTTATACTTTTCTGCTGGATTGTTAAGACCAAGATAAAGCAAGACCTATATAACAAGAAATCTAACTTGTGCATCTGACAAGGTCTGACTTCAACATTTTGAATGAGGAGAAATTGGACTATCAGCCCTGATGAGTGAGTTTCCAAGGGCTTTCCCACAGTACAGTCTGCCTGGAAACCTAACATCAGTCAGGCGCTTCTCACAGACATCAAAGAGGAGAACAAAAAGTTCATCGATGTGTCAAATATTGCCAGAATTCTCTAGAAGTCTGTTATAAGAATAAATTCCCCTTCAAATTGAAACATAAGGACTCTCAAAAGCTTCCATGTCCATCCTGTGGAGGAATCTATGACTGTCCTGGTAAACAATGGAACTGAACTTTCTGCTTTCAAAAGACCCTTCTGTCAAATATTACCATCACTGGGGCAACTGGGCATCCTAACTCACACCCCTTCTATCAGGCACAGACTTGCAGTCTGGGAAGGTATCTCAGAAACATGAATTCCTGTATAAACCCATGCCCACACTCCTTCTTGGAAGAGACCTTGTCTTCGAGTTAGAAGTGGACATCTTTGCCTCAAGCCAGTCAGCTTCCCTCTCACTTTGCCCTGAACTTTCAAGTCTGACTATTCCCCAAGAGGGGAACAGGCCTATATTAGTCTGACACAGATAACTACAATCCTAACATTCTGAAAGCTCTCCTCCCAGAAGTCTGGGCCTGGCCATCAAATGCACCACCTCAATATGACCCATGTTGCTCTGAGACAATGCCCTGTGTCACAGAAGCACACAGGCATCCAGCCACAGCTCAGCCCCTTAAAGCCGTTGGAGATTCTTGATAAACTGCTATCACCTTGACCCCTGTGGTTCCCAGCCCACACAGCCATTTTGCACCATTACCTCCAGATGCCAGCTGGCTTATAAGTCTGTATTTAAATATCTTCTACTTGTGGGTTGCTCCCATCAGAAGATCCAAAGACATAATGAAAAGGCCTGCTCATTTGGACTTAATTTCCACAAGGGGTGAAGAACTCTCCCTCTATTTTTCAGTAGGCTCTGACATAGATTAGACCAAGTTCCCACAACCTTCCTTCTTGGATAGCCTGCTTCTCTCTTCCTGCCAGCTCTGTCATGGTCTCATGAGCAAGCACTACGCATACCATGAGAAGCACAACTAGGATACCAGCCATACATACAGGGCTTCAAAAAATGTGAAATGTTTATAGACTGTCAAACTGTTAAACTCCCTGTAAGAAACCCAGTATGGAGTATCATCCAGTTAAAGATTTCTGAGTTTTTGGTGCTGCCTCATTCTTCTGCCACCTGCCGCCTGCTCCCACACCTGCGGAACTACACAATGCCTTCTTCTGCCTTTGGTAAGCTCCTATCCACCAACCTTCTCCACCCTCAAGTAAAAAGACTCCAGTTCTGGTATCAGAATTCAACTGGCCTGGATTCAACTTCTGAGAGGTTCAAACTCTTGTTAATTCTCTTTGGAGAATGCCTCCATACTGAACTCACTGGTTTTCCAGCACAAAATATCACTGTACTTCTGATTAGTGTCAGCCAAGCTGCCTGTTGGGCAATCACAAGAGCTCTGCTGCATTATCTGGCAGAAAGTGGTTACAAAAAGAAACTCGGCCATCTCTCTGAGGTACTGGCTCCTGTAGAATCTGCGTGCTTAAACTGATAAAAGCAATGGTGCTTACTCGGACTGTGAGCCCCTCCAAGCGCCTAGTAGCTACCTGTGCAAATAACTGGATCAAACTGCTATGCGCAGCTTCCTCTTCATGTTTGTGCTCTAGTAGCCACTGTCATCCCAAGGTTTTTGTTTTTAAAAACCTCTGGTTCTTTTTAAGTAAACAGAAAATGGAAATATACTTTTTAAAGTTTCTAATACTAGGAGAAGGTATCATACAATGTCTTTTAAATAAATTGTAAGTCAAAGATACAGTATACATCTTAGAACAAAAATTAAGATTAAGCAATATCCAGAAAATTAAATGTTTCAAAACAATTGAAC
>NW_004524599.1:19368320-19372251 GCF_000260255.1 Octodon degus
CTTGTACAGCAATTAACCACTAGGAAGAATGTATGCAATGTGTTAATTATTGAAACTGTCCTACCAATTTGAAAAAATAAATAAATAAATTTTTTAAACCGTTAAAAATATATAAATGAAATAAAAATTGGAATGAATAAAAATAAGAAATGAAAATGTTATATTGAGCAGCTTATAAATTTACTTAATGAATATTATATCATATGGGAAGTGGTCATGTTATAATATTAGGTAAAAATGCAATATAAATTATAGAACATCTCAACATTATTAAACGAACTTGTATACAATATGAATCAATGTAAATATATTTCTGAATATGAACATATATATCTATAAAATGAGATAAATTAAAAATAGAAGTCTGTTTTCTCAAAAAGAAAATTGAGCTGAAAGATCAGCTACACCTATAGAGTGCCCTGCACACGCCATATTAATAGCTCATAAAGTTTCAGAAATCTAGCTTTACAGCTCTTAATGCAGAGTCCTGCTAAATATCTGGAAAACTTATCTGGACAGGACAACTCCAGTGAAGCTCACTCTGAAGGAACAGTGCACTCAAAGCCCTGCTCTGATCACTTTGGGTGCTGATCAATCAACCAGCAGCTGAAGCCTGGGGACACTGTTCACAGGATTGCTCCATACCTATTCCCACTGATTGTTGTGCCTTTTGAGTCTGCTTACCTTAGTCCTTGTTTACCTGCCCCCGTGTAGCTGTGGTTTTTGCCTTAGCTCTATGGACAGTTAGTCAAACACTTGACCAAGATCTGATGAACTTACAGATTACATTGGTCACTTACATTCCCTTGTTCACACCCTTGCCAGAGTAGAACTATAAAACAAACAGCCCTAACATATGCCTCTTAGAAAACTATTTTGTAATAAGACAATATTGGGGACCTTGGCTCAGGCCCATCCTAGGATTGCTGACAACCCCAAAGTTACTGCTTCTTTTTGGTTCTTATCTCAAAAGACCACAGGTAACATGCCAGGCAAAGCTTTTCTGGGAACACTAAAACAGAGGGTAAATACAGCAGAACTTGCCCTCCAAGCCAGTAGACTTCAGTTTGTTAGCTGCCCAAGTAAGGATTCTGATCACAGTTCTTGTAACTTTTCTCTCTTAGCAGTGGCTGTCACTATGATAGGTAGTTGGTCACTATGATGCACATCATAAGACCAGCCAAAGCCAGCCAAGTACTTTGCCTTTTCCTTTCCCCTTGCAGATGCCATAAAATCCTCCCTCCCTGAGCCTTTGGGGCTTGATATTTTGGAAATGGTCCTGACCTATGCTCCTGCCTGTAAAATAAATCTGCCTCAAAATTCTGGGTGTCATTTTGGATTTTCTCCTTGTCATAGCACTGATAATGAAAGAACAATTATAAAAGCACAGCTCCTGGAAAAGTCATGCATGTGAAATGAAAAGACCTGTGAGCTGCTAACTTCCCATGACCTCTGTGTGAGCCCAGGTCTGTCACCAGCTTTGTTATATCAGAACACAACATGATGTATTTAATCTATTCTTCATTAACATTTTATTATTTACAGCACAATGAAACTAATAGACGATACAAGCTTACTTCATTAAAAGACCCAGAAGTAGACATTTTCTCAATGACCTCTTCCTACTGAGGACTCCCACATTTATGCAGGTTTCCATCTCTGAATCAGCACAAATGAGCTGACAATCACATATCTAAAACTCGAATATTAGTATGAATCAATCTCCAATAAGGAATAGGTAGAGAACAAAGGAATCTTTTAAAGACAAGAACACAAAACATTCAGAAGGTGAATGCTTTAGATGGCTTTGATATCAGAGGGAGATTTTCAGGGAAACTTGAAGACTTGTGAATGCACCACATAGCTGTGGTGCTTGTGTAGAGTAAATGCCAACAGCCACTGGATATGTCCAGGAGACCCTCACAAACGGCCTCTCATAGGAGTAGGGCACTGCCAACAATCCTTCCTATTTTCTGGTTTGGGACCAGAAGATCATAACAGGCAGCACTCCTTAATTGGTGATGAGTTTCCACTGGTGCTCCTAAGGGAGCAAATGCATGCTTGTCAAGAATTGAGAATTCAAAGAAAAACACAAAATGAGAGAATGTGCCCTGCATCCCTGAGCTTGAGCTCATCTACCCAGAAGGCCTGGGGCAGATGATTATCTGAAATGCTGTGAAGAGACCACTTTGAAGACTGCAAGGCCTCAGTTCACCTGCTTCAGGTAGCATACAATCATCCAACATGTGACATCTAAGAAGATGCTGACACTAAAAGCTGCTGGACATCCATATGTGGATGGTGGGGCCTAGACCCAGATCTTTCATTTAGAAAAAATTACAGTGTAAAATGGTTCAAGGGCTTTGTTATGAGATTTGAATCTAAAATTCACAGGTGGAAACATAAGGGGAAACTGCAAGATATAGGCACAAACAGAACCCCATTGGATGGGACTCTTAATAGTCCAGGAAATAATGGCAAAATTAAGAAATGAGATTGCATCAAATTAAAAATTTCTGGGTCCAGGGAGATAGCTCAGTGGAATAAGTGCTTGCCTGACAAGTGCTAGGTCTTGAGTTTGATCCCTGCTATCACCAAAAAGAAAAAAGTTTCTGAACAGTAAAGGAAGCAAAGAGAAAATATACTATAGAAAAATGAGTTTTCCATAGGTCTGGTAATTAATATGCCCCAGTAACAACAGGATTGGCCAGTTTATTTGAGACAATACCCACTGGCCATGGGAGGTAAAAAAGGATCAAACACCAAATTTAAGAGATCTCTGCTAATGGACCTACAAAACATTCTGAATAGTCTTTTTATAACTACAAACTGTAAAAAGGTTATTACCTTCCAGATAATTCTGCTAATGTCTCAATAGTTATTCAAAAGATATCAAATCAATGGTATGTGAGATGCTGAGGTCCTCTGTACCCTGTCTTTGTCATTTTTATGGGAAGTCATTACTATCTACTTGGTAAATACCATTTTTTACTGCATTCATAATTATCCTGTTGTGATTATTTGACCCATGTATGTTAGTTTCTTTGGTTTGTCTCCTCCGGATTTAAAGCTGTCATGCCTTCCCAAGATGAAAATTCCGGGTGTCTATTGAGGGACTTTAGATAGAACCGCTGGAGAATATCTCTGACTGCCAGTCAACAACTATGACACCTTTCAGCTTGAAGAAGCCAGAGGGGTCATCGCCCATGGTTCCCTCAAGGCAGATTGGGTTATTCTTCAGAGGGGGGAATGTTGTAGACAGCTGAAGTAGATAGAAATATTATAAGAAATTTTTATGGGAAGTCAGACAGTACCAGGCACTCAAGGAGACAAGATGAAAGTCAAAGTGACTTTGCAACTTGGAAGAGACAGACAATCCCATATAGGCCACACCTCAAGACCAAGACAAAGGAGGAAACACAGCTACATACTTCCCTAGGGATGAGCATCAGGGATTGATATTCTGAATAGGTATCAATCACCTTGAAAGAGCCCAAATGAGGCAGTAGCCCAACCCCAACAGGAAGAGATGCTGTCCTGTATTTATGCCTGCTTGCTATGTGACTCGTATCCCAATTTTGGTACTGGATTTAATCAATTTTACCTGAGCAATAGTGCTTGTAATCCCATTGGTTGACCATAGTTTTGTCCCACCTCACGCGAACCTAATCGAGTTCCCATTTTCTCCACCACCTTTACCATTGAGAAATGCAAATTAAAACAACACTGAAATTCCATCGCACCCCAGAAAGAATTGTTATCATACAGTCAACTAATAAGTGCTGGAGGGTCTGTGGGGAAAAAGGAACCCTTCTCTACTGTTGGTGGGTGTTATGGTTTGTGTCTCGTTGTCCCCCCAAAGCCTCATGTAGTCATGGGGTGAGGACTTCTAGAGTTTGTGTCAACTCATGATCCATTGGGATTATGTGTG
>NW_004524599.1:19372351-19377615 GCF_000260255.1 Octodon degus
TTGCATTACAATGTAAGGTGGGAAGAGAAGCTAGTTGCTTGAGCTGCTGCTACTTCTCCCTTGCTCTCTTGCTCTTTGCCGCCGCCATGAAAGGTTGCTTTCTGCTCTGTGCTGCTCTGCCTTGGACCCAGATGAGTATGGACTGAAACCTCCAGTAACTGTGAGCTAAATGAACCTTTCCTTCCTTCATTTTGAGTGTCGGGTATTTGTCCCAGCAACGAGAGAAGGGTAACTAAGACAATGGGAATGTAAACTGGTACAGCCGATATGGACATCAGTAAGGAGACTCCTCAAAACACTAACATTAGAAATCACATTCAACCCAGCTGTTCCCATTCTGGATATTTTGCCCGAAGAATTAAAAACATACTATAGCAATGTATGTGCACTCATGTTTATAGCAGCACAATTTGTGATAGCTAAATATTGGAAACAACCCAAATGCCCAACATATGAGAATGGATAAATATGATACATTTTTACACAGTGGAGTACTACTCAGCCATAAAGAAAGATAAACTTAAGGCTTTTGTAGGTAAATGGATGCAGCTTGAGACCATATACATAAGTGAAATAAATCATACTCACGTGTAAACATCATAGACTTCCTACTGAAAAAAATGAAAGAGTGGCGTTCAGAGACCCCCACATCTAGTACTAGCCCAGGCCCATTGAGTGTGTAGGAGAGCTTCCAGCTACCCTGAACCAGCAGGACCTGCCGGACCCAGCACAGGTGCAGCATGGGTGAGACACTCTTCCACCCCCTTGGGATCCCCACCACTACTCCGCAGCATGCCACCCCCACCCAACCGTCCCAGTGAGAATTTCTGCCATGTTCAGAGACCCCCACATCCAGTATGAGCATAGGCCCGGTGATTGTGTGGAAGAGCTGCCTCTCCCACCTACTCCAAATTGTCCCCTCCAGACTAAGCTCAGGTTTGGCATACAGACCGGGGTGAAACACTGCAGCTGCAATCCCGGCAGAGAGAGTAGGGACAAAGCTATCCAGCTAGTCCAGGAGCAGAACATCTTGCCAGAGGGACACAACAGGATCACTCCCAAGGGTGGCAGCAGGAAGGAGCTGAGCACAGCAGCCAGACTCAAGCCAGGCACGGCAGGATAAATCCAAACTTTGTAGACCTGCACCTGAATTTCAGTAGGTGCAAAGGTTATAAACGCACCAAACCGCTACAACAAAGTCAGGAGACACTGCTACACAAAATAACAATGAAAAGGAGTAAAATGCAATCTCAAACCCCAAGCCCACTTATAACAAGTGCAGAGGACACTAACATAGAAAGAATTGGGAATCACACAGCTGAAAGCAATGAATCAACAGTTTCTGAAGTAAAGAAACAACTGCAGGAAGGTACAGAGAAACTCAGATTGGAAATGAAAAAAGAAATCACTGAATTAATAGCAACTGCAATAAAGAAAAAAATGCAAAAACATATGGAGGAAACCCAATGCCCACACAGAACAAGTGCAGAGGACACTAGGTCAGCTGAAATGTATGAATTAAGAGCGTCAATAGTAAATAAGTAACAGCAGAAAATTATAGAGGAACTCAGAGCTGAATTCTTTTCTACTAGCTCAGCTCAAATGTATGAATAAATAGGACCAATAGTAAATAAGCAACAGCATAAAGTTATAGAGGAACTCAGAGGGGAATTCTTCTCTGAAATAAAAAAAGAATTCTCAGAACTCATAGCATCTGAAGTAAAAAATCAACTACAGAAACACAGCGAAGAAACTTAATCTAAAGAAAACACTGCAGTAAAAGAATTAATAAATGCTTCTAAAGGAGACATCGATGAAAAAAATACAGGAGAATAAAAAATGACAGATTCCTTGAATGAGCAATATAGGAAAGACATAGATCACATGAAGGAGAGTCAAAGAGATGCAAAGGAACTTAAAATCTCAATCACAAGCTTCCGTTTAAGTGAAAGTGACGACAGAGTTTCAGATCTTGAAGACGCTGGTGCAGCTAGTGAAAAGTTAAGAAAATATCTCTTAAAAACAACCAGGATGCAGGAAAAAATAATTCATCACTTGAAAGACAATGCAAAGATGAACAATGTCAGATTAATAGGTATCAATGAAAAAGAAGGAGTAAACACAAATGACATTAAAAAAAAATATGGGCAGAAGTAATAGCAGAAAACTTCCCAAACATTCACAACTTCCAAATTCAAGGAAACAATCTGGAACTCAGGTAACTGAAGCATACAGAAAGTCAAGAAACCTCAAACCAATGAAAAACACACCAAGACATATAATAGTCAAGATCCCAGAAATTCAGCACAAGAATAATCTACTGACAGCCGCTAGAGAAAAGAAGCAGATGACATTCAAAGGAAAACCCACCAGAATTACGGCCGACTTCTCTTCACAAAACATGCAGGCAAGAAGAGCATGGAGCAGAGTACTTCAGGTCCTCTATGAAAAGAAATTCCAGCCCAGACTACTATACCCTGCAAAACTCTCTTTCAACATTGATGGAGAAGTGAAATACTTCCATGACAAAGAACAACTAAAGAATTTCATGATGACAAAGCCAACCCTACACAGGCTACTAAAAGATGTTCTACAGAGGGACCAAAATGATCAGAACTCCACGAATGAGATCAGAAGCAACCAACTAAATAGGGCAAACAATTAAACACAGAAGAAAAAGGAGTAAACAATAACAGGTAAATCACATGGCAATTGTAAGTCAATACATCACAATTACAACTGTCAATGTAAATGGATTCAATTCACCAATTAAGAGAAATAGACTGGCACAGTGGATTAGGAAACAAAATCCAATGATATGCTGTATACAAGAAACACATTTAACTCATAAAGACATTCATAGGATGAAAGTCCAAGGATGGAACACAATACTACATGACCCAGAACCTAGAAGAAAAGCAGGGGTAGCAATCCTATTCTCAGACAGTCTCAACTTCAAACCAACAATGATCAAGCAAAATAAAGAAGGGCCCTATATACTGGTTAGGGGAAGAATTCAAGAGGAAGAGGTAACACTCATAAATATGTATGCACCAAACACGGGAGCACCCAACTATATAAAGCAAATCTTAATGGACATGAAAAATCTAATATCCAATACCACAATCTTAACAGGAGAACTTAACACGCCTTATCCCAAAAAGATAAGTCAACTAGACAAAATAATAGCAAATAAATAACAGAACTGAACCAGAGCTTCAAACAAACAGACTTGGTGGACATATACAGAGTGTTGACCCATACAAGCAGAATACACATTTTTCTGAGCTGAGCATGGATCATTTTCTAAAATAGACCACACACTGGTCCATAGGTCATGCTTAAGTATATGCAAGAAAACAGAAATTATCTCATGCATATTATATGACCACAGTGCAAAGAAACTGGAAATAAATTGAAAAAAAAAAAAACCTCTAAATACATGGAAATTAAATGACGCCCTACTCAGCAACCCATTGTCACAGATGAAACTCAAAAAGAAATGCAACAATATCTAAAATTCAATGAAAATTCAAGCACAATTTATTGGAGATTATGCAATACAATTAATGCAGTTGTCAGAGGGAAATTCAGAGCTGTGAACTCACACATTAGGAAAAGAGAACGGAACAAATAAACCATAATGCTGCACATTCAACAACTAGAAAAGGAAGAGCAAATTAAACCCAGAGCCCAAAGATGTGAAGAAATCATAAAGAATAGAGGAGAAATTAATTCAATTGAGATGAAGAAAACAGTTCAAAGAATTAATGAAATAAAAATCTGGTTCTTTCAAACATTAAATAAAATCGATAAGCCCCTAGCTAACCTCATCAAAAAAGAAAAGAAAAAATTCAAAAACAAGCAATAAGGAATGAAAATGGTGTAATTAGCACAGACTCAGTGGAAATTCAGAAGATTATCAATAGCTACTTTCAGACTCTACTCTCACAGAATAGAAGACACAGAAGAAATGGACAGATGCCTAGAATGATACAAATTACCAAAACTGAATCGAATAGATATAAGCACTCTCAATAGCCCAATAACAACCAATGAAATATGAGATGTAATTAAAAACCTACTGACAAAGAAAAGTCCCGGTCTGGGGGGATTCACAGGTGAATTCTGGAAGAAATTTACAGAAGATGTAAGCCCTATACTCCTCAAACGCTTCAACAAAATGGAAAAGGGAGGAATCCTCCCAAAAACATACCTATTGGCAAGGATTATATTGATACCAAAACCAGGGAAAGATGCAACTAAGAAAGAGAACTACAGGCCAATCTCCCTCATGAACATAGATGCAAAAATCCTCAATAAAATTAAAGCAAATAGAATTCAGCAAATCATCAAGAAGATCATACACCATGACCAGGTAGGATTAATCCCAGGGATGTAAGGATGGGTCATTATTAGAAAATCTACAAATGTAATACACTATATCAATAGAGACAAAACTAAAAATCATATGATCATCTCCATTGATGCAGAAAAGGCTTTTGACAAAGTCCAACATTCATTCATGTTCAAAGTCCTACACAAAATTGGAACAGATGGCCTCTACTTCAACCTGGTAAAAGCCATTTATGAAAACCCAATGGCTAACATAATCCTAAATGGGGAAAAACTGGAAGCTTTTACTCTTAGATCAGGTACAAGACAAGGATGTCCTGTACCACAACTCCTATTCAATATAATTCTGGAATCCTTAGCTAGAACTATTAGACAGGATAAAGGAATAAAAGCAATAAGAATAGGTAAAGAAGAAGTTAAATTATCATTATTTGCAGATGACATGGTACTTTACATGAAAGACCCAAAAAACTCCACCAAGAACTTACTAGAATCGATGCACAAATTCAGTAGTATAGCAGGATACAAAGTCAATCCTCGAAAGTCAATACCATTTCTCTACACAGATGACAAACACACTGAGAGGGAAATTATAGAAACAATACATTTCACAATAGCACCAAGGAAAATGAAATACCTTGGAATTAATCTAATTAAAAAAGTAAAAGATCTTTTCAAGGAAAATTACACTACTCTGAAAAAAAAGATCATAGAGGATTTCAGAAAATGGAAAGATATTCCATGCTCCTGGATAGGAAAAACCAACATCGTAATGATGGCCACACTCCCAAAATTGCTGTACAGATTTAATGCAACCCCTAACAAACTACCACCAACATACCTCACAGAGCTATAGAAATCATTCCTAAAATTTATCTGGAACCAAAAAAGACCTAGAATAGCAAAGG
>NW_004524599.1:19378620-19380616 GCF_000260255.1 Octodon degus
AAACAACCAAGATGCCCATCACCTGAGGAATGGTTGAAAAAGATGTGGTATTTTTACACAATGGAGTATTACTCAGATATAAAGAATGATAAACTAGAAGCCTTTATATGGTAGTGGATGCTACTTGAACATATACTCATAAGTGAAATAAACCAGAAACACATGTGTAGATATCATATTGTGTCCCTAGTATAAGATCTCAAAAGAGGAAATACAAATAGAAAGATCTAATACAACTAAGGGAAAGCAAGAAGTTGAGGACTAGACAATGAAAAGAGAGCAAGGAGAAGAGTTAAGAAACATGACAGGGACAAGCCATACAGTTATATGTTCAAGATGGATAAGGCAATGATCCTGAGAATCTTCAGAAGTTTTTTGAATCTAGCAGTCAATTGAAATGATTCTCCCCCTGACTAACTATATCTACAGACACCTGTGAACTAAGCAACTGCCCTGAAGATGGCAATTTGCAATAGTAGGTTCATTCTTGGAGTGCCTGTCATTCTGGTCTTCTCAATATGAGCTGCTTGTCATGACATGCCAGTTGCTGCTGTGCTGTCTCTCAAAAAAAAAGAGGGTGGTGAATAAAGGCAGGAGACAGGAAATTTTGTTGGAGACACTTTCAGGTCCTCATCTCCATCCAAGAAGTTAATATTTTTAATCCCAAATTTACATTATTGGAATCCCATCAAATTGATTCCAATCTATCACTTACAATGCAACCCACAGCGAAAACAGAGACACTAAATTATATTTTCAATCATTGGGGAATCAAGGGACTCTAAGTCCAGCCACGTCGAAGGGTTTCTGAAACCAAAAGAGTGATCAGGGTCCTCACCCGGTTTTTATTCAGTGAGGGAGTGGCTTCGGGAAATTGACTGAGAATTGTGGGAAGTAGGTGATCATTGTGAGCTAAGCTAGGTGAGTGGCCTAAATTTACCTCTAAGATATGCAGAGAGTGTATGCAGAGGGAGTAATCTGCATTATGTAGTATCTAATGTTTTGGTAAGTCTGGTGCTTCAGCTCTGGTGTAGTCTTTCAAGCCCCAGGAAGTCATAGCCTCTATCTTGAGGCTCTATCCCAGCTGGTGGCACAGAGCATTAGCTCTTCCATCCTGTCTCAACCCAGCTCACATTAAAGAGCAGCAGGTACAGGTTACCAGGGAAATACGCACACCACTTTTAAAGACTATCACCAGCACATCAGCTAGACCAATAAACATTGCTTACAGCCAGTTGAAGGATTAACAGAAGTCCTAGCCAGATCTGTACAGAAAAATACAGGGAAATAGAGTCAGGCTCAGTAAAAATGGAGACAGTCGCTCTTCTTTCAAGGTGAGCTGCTCATGTGGTCCTCTACAAAAAGTAATGTTGCGGGACTGTCCTGCTTCAAGGTTGTATATGGTTAGACTTCTGGACTCATTTGGAAACATAAGAATTATATAATTCTCTATGCCTATTTTGAAAACATATTTTAATTTTTTTAATGCTTTTCATCATATTCTGTAGGGACCTAATATTCGACATATCAATACTTGATGAAATATACCTGTTCCACGTTATGCTTAAGATGATTGATATTCAGACAGATAGTGAGGTTAAGCTTAACAGACTAGGTTGTATGGTAATAACTATAAGCTTGTCTTCTGGAGGGTTAACAACCTAAGTTTGCAGACCAAAATTAGAGAAAAAGGAAGGCTGCAAGGAAAGCCAACATTTTGGCCCCAGCCTTCCAAGGTCAATTGAGACTCAGGACATATGAGAACTTGTACTGTAATGTCATGTAAATCAGTAGTGTCCCAAGTTTTCTGATCAAGGAGATTATGGGGCCAAAGAGGAAAGTGATCAATGATGTAGAGTGTGCCTAAGGAGAGTCACATAGAGAGAAAACATTCTCTCAGGCTTTCACAGAGAGCACACTGGCCAAGCAATGGCCGTGACTCATTCACATGGCTGACACTGACAAAGGTTCTACAATCTGAGGTACAGGATCTCAG
>NW_004524599.1:19382213-19384810 GCF_000260255.1 Octodon degus
GTGACTTTCGTTGACTGACCTGCTGGTTTGGGACAAGTGGCGCCCAACGTGGGGCATCTGGTACAGAGGATTCAGTGATGGAACCGTCCAAGAGAGCGCGCGCAAGAGAAAGCCAGTAAAAGAGAGAGCTGGCAAGAGAGTAAAAGAGGCAAAAGAGAGAATAAAAGAGGTCTGCGCTGTAGTTGCCTGCTGCGACGTCTGAACCTCGATAAGCGGACCGCACTCCCTTCCCCTTTCCCTTGACAATGGGACAGGCATTAAGTGAACATGAGATATTTGTAGAAAGTTTGAGCAGAGCATTAAAGGCGCGAGGAGTAAAGGTTAAAGTTAAACAGTTATGTGAATTCTTTCAGTTTATACATCAAGTGTGTCCTTGGTTCCCTTTGGAGGGTATGATTGATTCTAAGAGATGGTTACGAGTGAGAGATGCCTTATTTGATTATTATAGGGTTTTCGGACCAGAAAAGATTTCTGTTACAGCCTTTTCCTTTTGGAATCTTATTAATGAAATTCTCCCACAGAAGCATTGGGACCCCCTGATTAAACAGGTTGTTTCAGAAGGGGAACATATTCTTCAACTGTTGGCAAAAAACATGCTGGCTGCCCCTCAGGCAGACTCTGACTCTCTCTCCTCCTCCTCCGAGGAGGACTCAAAGGAGTTAATGACTCTTCCATATGCTCCCCCTGATAAAGAGGCTGTTACACCCATTGCGACTTCTGAGTTGCTCACTGCCCCTGAGTTTCCAAGTGTGTACCCTGACCTCCCCACCCTTCTGAGTTTAACACTTAATAATAGCAACTCTGAGGAGGAAGCTGGTGATTGGAAAACTCTGGGTGATGAGGCTGCTAAATACCGCCCGCTATCACCACAGATTTCACTTTCTCAGAACTTAAAGGAAAAAGGAGCATCTTCTAACATGATTAAGGGGTTAGAAGATAAAGTTAGAGACCTCCAAAAACAGATTCAATTAGAAAAACAATGTTTTAACCTTACCCAAGAGCTTGCAGTGATTCACAGTAAGAGGACTGACCACGAGGCATCCCCCCCTTCTTCTCGGCCAAATCTTAAAATCAATAGCACCGCCAACTGGGCATTTCCGATGACCAAGATGCAAAGGGCAGGAAATGAAGGGGAGCAACCTCAGGCTGTTAAAACGCACATACCTTTTGATCTTAAACTGTTAAGAGTTAAAGGCTGCTGTCACACAATGTGGCACCACAGCTTCTTATACACTTACTGTATTAGACTCCATGACTCAGGGATGGCTCACCCCTAAAGACTGGTATACCTTAGCCAAGGCTGCCTGATCCAGTGGAGATTACTTGCGCTGGAAGTCAGAGCATCTAGAAAGTTGTGACTCTATAGCCAGAAGAAATGCAGAGGCTAGAAATGGTTGAACTTATGAGATGCTGGCAGGTGTGGGAGACTTTTCCACCACCAAAGCTCAATCTAGGTATGATGCAGGCCTGTTTGCTCAGATTCAGCTGGCTGTGACCAGAGCATGGAAAAGGCTGCCCTCCCATGGGGAGGCTACTACTTCCCTCACAAACGTGAAACAGGGCCCAGAAGAGCCATTTGCAGATTTCGCCCATCGGCTGCTTCAGGCCGCCGAGAGACTGTTCGGTAGTGTAGAGTCTAATTCTTATCTAATCAAATAACTGGCTTTTGAGAATGCAAATGCAGCCTGCCAAGCTGTGATACGCCCTCATAAAAAGGGATCTGACCTTTCAGGTTCCATTCGCCTCTGCAGAGATAGGGCCAGCCTACCAACAGGGCCTTGCCATGGCTGCGGCACAACAAGGGTTTACAGTCAAGCAATTCCCCTTCCAAAAGGATAAAAATAAATGTTTTAATTGTGGAAAGATAGGACATATGGCCAAGGATTGTAGAGGAAAGGATAAAAAACAAGGTGACTCCAAACAACTGGGGCTCTGCCCATGGTGCAGGAGAGGTAATCACTGGGCAAGTGAATGTAGATCCAAAAGAGATAAACATGGTAATGTCCTGCCCCTGCAGCAGGGAAACAAGAGGAGAGCCCCAGGCCCCTACACTCAGACAAAATCATGCGGCGATCGACTTTGTTCCCACCAACAATCCATTTCAGACCTCTTCAGAGCCGCTCCCGGGAGTGCAGGATTGGACCTCAGTTCCACCACCCCGACAATATTAACCTCTGAGGCCAGGATCCAAGTCCTCCCAACAGGCACCTTTGGCCTGCTGCCAGAAGATACTTTTGGCCTTCTAATTGGACATAGCAGTGTAGCACTCCAAGCCCTTCAGGTAATCCCAGGAGTGATAGACAATGATTACCAAGGTGAAATAAAGATCCTGGTCTCCTCTTCCATGGGCGTTACCAGTGTCTCAGCAGGCCAAAGGATTGCCCAGTTGCTTCCTCTGCCACTGACCCCACTTCAAATAAAGTCATGACACAACAGAGGAAAAATAAAGGCTTTGGATCCTCAGATATCTTCTGGGCTCAGGCAATCTCGCCACAGAAACCCCTTATGACCTTACGTCTAGATGGCAGGAAATTCTCTGGGTTAATTGATACAGGTGCCGATGTTACTATTATTAGAGAAGAGGATTGGCCTTGGGT
>NW_004524599.1:19384910-19386528 GCF_000260255.1 Octodon degus
ATAGGAATGGCTCCACATCCTGCTATCTTGTCCTTGCAGAAAAGGAGCCATCCCCATCAATATAGTTCATTTGTGCTAGTTGCCCAGGTAACCTCCACTTTACTTCTGTTCCTGTTACAGTTCTTTTACTTCTGCTTCTTAGAAACAGCTGGTCAGTGTGATGCAAGGCAGATCACAATGATGTGCATTGTAAGAACCAATCAACAACCACCAACTACTCTGCTTCTGTACTTCCTACGTGCTTATCTTATATAAGCCCCAAACTTCTAAGGAGCACTGCCTGACATTTAATTCTTGAAGTCAGTGCCCCTCCATGTTAAATAAGTCTGCCTCCAAATACTAGGTGATGTTTTGATGTTTCTGTTTGCCATTGTAGTCTGACCCAAAGTGACCTTACTTTTGTTCCTTTTAGTTACTAAGTTGTATCTTGTAGAACACTTTCAAGATGTTTTCCCCACTTTAATTTTCATAAATTGTTTGTGATAGGTCTGGCTGTGGACATTTTGGAGGTGTCTGATCTTTTGTTTGTTGCTGTTTACTGTTAGGTAAATGTCTTTACCTAAAGGCTCTCTTCACAAAGTTTGAAATCAGCCATATTTCCCTCAAATCTCATGTAGCTTTCAGAGGATAATAGAGTGCATGTTCCTGCTTCTATTTTGCTTGTTTAAGAAAATTAGAGGTCTTTTGGTCCTCTTCTGTGTGAAAGCTGATGGGGGCCCTGAGCTCAGTAATAAATGACTTTCTAAATTCCAATCTGGCTGATCTGGTTCTTATTCTGAGGGACCCATAATATTTGGGGGCTCATCCAGGATCCCCTTTACTGAGGATCATTCTGAGGAACCAGAGTTTTCGGAAACCATTTCCCAGGGGAGACTTTCTGGCCCCAGGATGGTCTCTGAAAACTTACAGATTTTATTATTTGAACCTCCAAGCCATCTGTAAGTTCTTATGGTCCAAAAAGTCATCTTTGAAAATCTGGAACACCCTGACCAGGTCACTTACATTCAGGCTTGGATTGATCTTGTTCATGAACCTCTGAAATGGCTCAAGGGTTGCTGTGCCAGACGACTGGACAGTCCCACATGGTCGCACCAGCAGTTCCAACTGATAAGAAGTGGCTGTGACCCCCAACCATCACCCTCAGAACCTGCTCCTTTCACCTGGCAGCTGATTTTCTGCCTACCCAAAATAAAATTGCCTGGTGTCTATTGAAGGCCTTTAGGTAGAACCTCTGGAGAATGTCTCTGACTGCTGATCAACAACATCAACCCCTTTCAGCCTGAAGAAGCCAGAGCAGTCATCACCCATACACCCTCAGGGAAGTCCAGGTTACTTCTTCAGAGGAAAAATGTTGCAGGCAGCTGAGTTAGATTAAAAATATTATAGGCAATCAGACAGGGCTAGGACCTCAAGGAGACAGAATTAAAGACAAGGTGACTTTGCAGCTTGAGAGAGATGGATGCTGCCCACTGTGGGCCAGACTTCAAGACAAAAGAGGAAACTACCTGGCTGATGTTATAACTCAAGAGGTGGCACAAAAACCTGTGGGGACATGGGCTATATTGCCTGTTCTAGAGTTCTAGAAAAAGCCACCTATGGGGCAGGGGAGATGGCTCAG
>NW_004524599.1:19386671-19387729 GCF_000260255.1 Octodon degus
CCAGTTAATCTTTGGGGCAGAGATCTCCTGTCCCAGGTAGGGATGACCATGGGTAGTCCTAACTCTGTTATCACTGCACAGATGTTAAACAAAGGGTATTTACCAGATCAGGGCCTGGGGAAATCCAACTCAGGAATCACAGAGCCTATAGGCATTTCTCCCAAATGTGATAAGGCTGGGCTAGGTTCTTTTTGAAAGTGGCTATTGACTCTCCTGTGGCTCAGCAGAAAAAAATCACCTGGCTCTCAGATGACCCTGTGTGGGTCAATCAATAGCCCCTTACAACAGAAAAATGGATGGCCGCGCAATAGCTGGTGCAGGAACAGCTTAATGTGGGCCATGTTATTCCCAGCAACTCCCCCTGGAATACACCTATTTTTGTGATCAAGAAAAAATCTGGCAAATGGCGACTTTTGCAAGACCTCAGGGCAGTAAATAAAACTATTGTCGTGATGGGGGCCTTGCAGCCAGGCCTCCCTTCACCTGTAGCCATACCGCTAAATTACTTTAAAGTGGTTATTGACCTAAAGGACTGCTTCTTTAATATCCCTCTTCACCCAGACAATCAGAAGTGCTTTGCCTTTAGTTTACCAAATGCAAATTTCAAGGCCCCCATGCAGAGATTCCAATGGCATGTTTTACCCCAGGGAATGGCTAATAGTCCCAGTCTGTGCCAGTCTTTTGTGGCCTCGATCATACAGACTGTGAGAGATCACTGGCCAGAGATGTATATCATCCATTATATAGATGACATATTAATTGCTGGAATGGACCAATCCTCCACCCTACAATGTTATCAAGAACTGCAACAGGCCCTAAGCCATAAGGGACTGCTGGTAGCCCCTGACAAAGCTCAACTCACGGATCCTTACACCTATCTAGGATTTCAAATGAAGGGGTCCCAAGTTTTCTCCCAGAGGTTACAGTTAAGATTAGATAGATTAACTACCTTAAATGATTTCCAAAGGCTCTTAGGAGATATTAACTGGCTCATGCCTTACCTAAAGCTCCCTAAAGGAGAAATAAAACCTTTATATGACATTTTACAAGGTGATGCC
>NW_004524599.1:19387829-19389094 GCF_000260255.1 Octodon degus
GAGAGGTGAAGACAGGTGATGTCAATCCTAGAGACATCCTGTGGAGTAAAATTCCACATCTCTAGATGAGCTTAACTCTCTCTGACAGGTGTGGCTTATAACCACTGTAATTATAGATTCTTTTATTTTTACTTTCTAATAATGTTTTTCCTTCATTTTAATTTTTCCCAACTCAATTTTTTTAAGAAGGCCAAAGTAGCACTTTAGAATAACTCACAAAAAAAAGAATAACTCTCATTTTCTAACATCCTTAGTTACTTTGTGCCAACAATCATAAATTTTCTTTGTCTTCCTAAGGCTCAACAAGAATCACATTTTCATAATACTTTTTTGGTACTGGGATTGAACCCAGTCCCTTTGGGTTAAGCAAATTACCAGCCCATTTTAAAAAGTTCGAGGTTTCCCGCCCGCGGGAGCTGTGGTTGAGATTGGGGCTCAAAGCTTGGAGCGCCTGTTGCTACAGCACCATGGCAGACCAGCTATATCTGGAAAATATAGATGAGTTCATTACGGACCAGAACAAGATCATGATGTAAGGCCCAGATGATTTTTAAGTTCAAACTCTGGTTAGAAGAGACCACCCACCGGTTGATGGCTATAGGGCTGAGTAATCCATGTTCCTAAAACCTCAGGTGGAGTCATAAAACCTCAGGCCTAGCCTGAGTAAACATTACCCCCAGGCTTGGGAACATTCTTGTGAAGAAGATCACAATGAAATAGGTCACAATGTTCAGTCAAACCCACCCGTTCACAAAATACAACCGAAACCACAGAGTTAGCTAATAGTTATCCTTTAACTAACCCCTCTTAGTTTCTTAAAAAGTCATATATTCTCAAACCCACAAATTATTTTAGAGGTCACCCTAAAACTAACCAATGCAATCCACTTCTGTACTTTGCTTGCTCCCTCCCATTTTATGGTTTGTGCCTTTAAAAACCATGCCTGCTACACGGAAGGCGCGCTCTGCTCCTGCGTGTGCACACCACCCTACGTATATGCAGATAATAAAGCTTTCCCTTTGTGATTTGCATGAGAGACCGACTCTTGGGATCTTCCTTCGTGGTGACTCGACCCTTACAGTGACATACAAATGGCTGAGCTATACACTAGGGGTTCATGTTAACCAGGCCAAACAGATGCTGTATGATTATGTTGAAAGAAAACGGAAGGAGAATTCAGGAGCCCAACTGCATGTCACCTGTTTGGTGTCTGGCAGTTTCATTCAGAATGGACATTCTTGCCACAAGGTTGCAGTAGTGAGAGA
>NW_004524599.1:19393257-19394379 GCF_000260255.1 Octodon degus
TCTGGTGTGAGTTGGAATTCCAACTTTCAAGGGATAATTTGAGTCCTGTGATCTCTGCCCATCCTGCTTCTTAAACTCTGAGCTATCTGCAAGGCTCAGTGAGTATTGAGTGGTGACTTTTTTTAAATAAAGAACTTTACCATGTTATCCACATGAGTTAAATAAATTTGAGTTGTTTAAAAAAAAAGTTCGAAAATATTTCACTTAATCACTAAATTGTCCCTCCTGTCTCAGCCTCCCTTGATGCTTGGAATAAAGCAAGTACCCCACACCTGCCCCATAGATACTTTTAACACACCACCTTTAACTCCATTTCCAGGTGCTTACATGTTCTCCTTTGAATCAAAAAGAAATGAATAACTTAGGAAATGTTTCCTTTATTGGGCTTTATGTTAAGAAATGGAAAATTGTTTTCACAAGAGCTTTGAAACATAAACTATATTCGCCTTGCACTGAAGAAAGGCATATGTATATGAAGAAGATTAGCCCTTTCGCAAACTACAGTGTAATCTTACATTATTAATTTCATCTTTAAAATAGTATAGACATCATCCAATGAAGAAAGAGTAGTCTGCATGGTGAATTAGCACAGTCACAAGCTCCAATGTGTACAGAAGGAAAAGCACATTATGGTAGAAGCCCTCTTTAGAAATGGGGCATTCACTTTTCTCTGTCACTTCTAATATCTTGTGTTTTGAACCTATAGAATATCATTAACAATGTTTAAAATGATCTCATCTGTTGGGAGCTGCTGAAGCTAAAAATTGGCCATACATGGGAGGGCAGGATGAGGCTTCATGCCTAAAGTAGTCAAGATACTTCAGTCTTGAGAAAAACATCCTACCTGGACATGATGAGCTATTACTAGCTAGGCAAATGTGTATCTTGCAGTTTTGTAAACATAGAAATTAACACCCTCACTATTGTTTCGTGGGGCCTTTGCCTATCAGTCCTGGTCCATCACCTGACTTCAGCTCTTAGATGTTGTCTTTATTTTCTGAATCCTCCCACCATTTTTTCCTGGGGACAAAAGAAAAACCAGCAGATCAATATTAAAATGGAAACACTAAATCTACCAAAGAAAAAGTGGACTAGAGTCCTTAAACACATAGAAGTAGACAG
>NW_004524599.1:19395434-19400733 GCF_000260255.1 Octodon degus
GGGAAATAAATATATGAAGAAATATTCAATGTCATTGGTCATTTGAGAAATGTCAAGATTTCTTCTAAGTCCAAAAAGCATGGCTATATTCAAGAAGTCAACCAGTAACAGATGCTGAAAGATGTGGGGAAAGCAAGAACACTTCTCCACTTTTGTTGTGAGTGTAGACTGGTACAACCATTATAGAAATCAGAGTGGAGAGTCTTTAAAAAACTAGAATTGGAAGTCCAAATCAAGCCAGCTATCCCCCTCTTGGGTATTGTTGCAGAAGAAAGGAAAACATACCACAGCGATCATGTTCTCCCATGTTTGCAGAAGTGCAATTTGTCATACCTAAATCTTGGAAACAACCCAAATGCCTATCAACTGGGGAATGGATACAAAAGATGTGGCACTTTTACACAATGAAGTGTGAGTCAGCTATAAAAAAAGATAAGGTCAAGGCTTTTATAGGTAAATGGCAGCAACTAGAGACCATACTCGCAAGTAATATAAATCAGACCCACATTTGCAGACATCACATTGTTTCACTAGTGTAGAAACCTGAGAGAATGAATAAAATATGAAAGATGCAATAGACACTGTGAAAGGAAAGGGATCTGTTAAAAGGGAAAGAAAAATGAGGATGAGGAAAAGGGTTTGAAAGAGAGGAGAGAACGAGAGAGAGAGAGAGAGAGAGAGAGAGAGAGAGAGAGAGAGAGAGAGAGAGAGACGCAAACAAGCAAACAAACAAGCAGGCAAGCAAGCAAGAAAGGAAGAAAGACTTTTGAATAAATACAGGATAGCTTGCATAATTGTACTACTAATTTCTGCCAGTCTATTGAAAGAGTTAATGCTTGATTTTTTTACTCCTTTTTAATTTCTTATAACTTTTTTATTTATCAATTTCACAAGCTGTGTCTAGTAATCTAAACAACTGATTTGAAGAAAACATGATGCAATATAACAATCATCATTATTCCTATTACATTGTTTATTGAAATTCTGTATAATTTCTATTTTTACTATTTTTCTTTTTTTAATTGGGTTGAAGTTATTTGGTGTTCTGTATGCTTCGGTTACCTGAATGGCACATTGTTTCCTCATATTTGAGAAGTTTTTTTGCTATTACTTATGATATAAAAAGAATATGGGCAGAACTATTTCTGCTATTACTTCTGCCCATATTCTTTTTATATCATTTGTATTGACTCCATCTTTCTCTTTGATGCCTATTAGTCTCACATTGTTCATCTTTGCATCATCTTGCAGATGATGGATTATTTTTTTTCCTGCATCCTAGTTGTTTCTAAGAGATCCTTTCTTACCCTTTCACTAGCTGCACCAGCATCTTCAAGATCTGAAACTCTGTCTTCACTTTCACTCAAACTATTCTGCAGGCTTGTGATTGAAATTTTAAGTTCCTCTATATCTCTTTGACTCTGCTTCATGCGATCTATTTCTTTCCTGTATTGCTCATTCAAGGAATCTGTCATTTTTCTAATCTCCTCTATTTTTTTAATCAATGCCTTCTTTAGAAGCAGTTATTAATTCTTCTGTTCATTATTTTATTGAGAAACAAATAACAATGAGATAGTTTCAAACCAAATTGGTAGGACAGTTTCAATAATTAACACATTGCATACATTCTTCCTAGTGGTTAATTGCTGTTCAAGATGCGGACATGATATCCTATTTATAAGTACAACTAGAACAAATCCCTCTATTCATTAAGAGAATATAACTATATGTCTATCTTCACCATTTTGAATACACAGATACAAAATGGACATTCATCTTTATCTCCTTTTTTTGTTTAGTTCCATAATTTGAATATTATAGGTGTGTTAACTTACCAAAATATTCTAAAAGAGTCCAGTAGTCCATAACAGTATTGGGTCTTCCGCTTGACTGGCAATGTCAGAAATTGTTGACCTGAGTCCCCTACAGCTCAACATAACAGCATGACTTTACTTCTTATACTTTGTTAGAAGTTATTAATTCTTTTACTGCAGAGTTTTTTTCAGATTGGGTTTCCTCCATATGTTTCCATATTTGATTCTTTACTTCAGATGCTATGAATTCAGAGATTTCTTTTTTTCAGAAATTAATTCTACTCTGAATTCCTGTTACCTTCCTGCTGTTTTTTCTTTACTTCCGACGCTGTTAATTCATGCATTTCAGCTGAGCTAGTGTCCTCTGCACTTGTTCTGGGTGGGCTTGAGGCCTGAGATTGCATTTTGGTCCTTGTCTTTGTCATTTCCTATAGCACTGACCTCTGACCTTTGCTGCAGATCTTTGGTGCAGTTATAACCTTAGAACCTACTGAAATTCAGGTGCAGATCTTTTAAGATGGAGTTTATGCAGTTATGCCTGCTTGGGTCTAGCTGTTGTGTTCAGCTCTTTCCTGATGCAGCCCTTGGAAGTGAACTTGTGATGCCCCTCTGTTGTGCACCTGGCCCAGGGGGCACAAGCGAGGGCAGAAGCTCTGCCACACACTCACTGGACCTGGGCTGGGGTAGATTTGGGGTTCCCGAAAGCGTCCAGAAGTTCTCACCCACTTGGCAAGCTTGGGGGACGGGGGCTCCGGAGGGTTGGAGAGGTCCCGAGGGCACAGTAGAGGGTCTCACTCATGTGGTGTGCCTGAGTTTTGGTCCAGAGAGGTCCCGCGGGCTCAGGGAAGCCAGAAGCTCTCCCCCACACTCACTGGGCCTGGGCTGGGCTGGATCTACTATTTTTCATTCTCTTTAAAAAATTAAAAAGTGAAATGCAATAATTGCTTTAAAATTATGCTTATTAACTAACAGACAGTAAAATATGTTCTTTTTTTATAATATAAAAAGCAAATATATCTGCATCTGTAACTTACAAATGGAAATCCTGGGCAAAAATGTGGACGCACGAATTATTTGGAAAAAAATTACCAAATTATGGTCCTGATTCCCAAAACAAAACACTGATAGCGAAGCAACAAGCTCATAGTAATAGGTTTGATGCCATTTGGATGGTGACAGAGCAGAAGGCAAGAATTCAGTCATGCAAGCTTTCCATGGGTTCTGCATCAGCTCGGGGCTGACGTCAGGAGGATTATAGTGTGACCATGAATCTTACACTTCAGCTACTTTGATTCTATTTTGATTTACAAACAGGATAAAAGAACTAAAATTCTTTTCAATTGTATTTACAGGAAAGATCAATGAAGAAGTTTCTGCATCTTTCTCTGTCCTCTTGACTGAAAATATGTGCCCAGGTGCCTGTCTCTGTGAATTAGCAAGAACGGACTCAGAATTGCATAACCAAGGGTCAAATATTCTTGAATATTTAATATCACAGAATTAATATTGACAGAAGAGCTAAAAAACATGCAAAAAGCACAGTCTGCCAAATAAAAGACAAGAAAACAGAGCATCAGAAGGAGAACACTCTGAGCAGCTTTCATCTCAGGAGGAGTTGTGTAGAGGAACTTGGAGCTCTGCAGGTAGAGGACACGCTGGTGGTGCTGGTGGAGAACAAACATCAGGTAGCCGCTGGCCCCACCCATGAGGCCCTGAAACACAGCATCACGAAGAACCATCAGAATAAGAAATGTCCATTTGATTATCCAGCCTTCAGGTAGAAAATAGCAATAATTGTCACCTTTACTAACTTGTGATATGTTCACACTGTTGATGTTTACGATAGAAAATGGCAAGTTCATGCTTATTATGGAATTGAGAATCCAAATGAAGACAAATATGGAAAAGATTTGCCATGGGGTCTTTAGCTTGAGCATCCTCCACACTGAATCTGTGGGACTGACGGTGATGGCCTGGACCACCGTGAGAAGGCTGCTGGTGCAGATGGACAGACCTCGGGCCACCCTCACCGTGTAAACAACAATCTTACAGCCTGCATCATGAAGCAAGGTTTTTTGCCCAAGAACTGCCATTGTCTTATGAATCCCTTTTGCAAAAAGCATGATGATATTTGTAAAAGCCAAGTGGATGAAAATGAAGTGTATAGATTTCATCTTGGTGCCTCCAAGGAAGAGAAAGTAATTCACAAACACAAAGACATTGCCCAGAATGCCAAGTACAGCTGGAGAGAGGAAGATAATACCTTTGACAAGGTTCAAAACCATTTTTTTACCATAAACAGGATAGGTTGGGACCATTAAAGCATCAGTAATCTTTATCTGCATCTGCAGAAAATAGTTGAGCCCTCAGAAGTTTTCTGAAGTATAAAGAAGAGTTCCAGTGTATGTAATGGTACAATTCTTTAGGACACGATTCCATTTTTTATGTCGTTCTCTGTGGTTAATTCTGTCTACTCTCAAATATCGTTCAGAAAACAATATTCAGACATCTAAATTTCAACCCAGACAATATTTTTGCTACCATCAAAAACAGTCTACTTGTTAAAATCATTGTATATCTCATCAACATTAAATATCATCATGGATGAGTTAAATCCCCGATTCCTGTAGCACGGTGGAGGTGGTGCCATACGGAGCCATGCACTATTATTTATGAAGGAGTCAGGAGACATGTAGGTTCCCTGTAAGTGACCTCAGGATGTCTGTGTGAATCCTGAATCTGTTCCAGATGTGCTGATGTTTATTAAGGTGGACTAGCAGATGGGGGAAATTGCTGTCATGTGTGCCGTGAGATGAGAGCAGTTCATGAGTTTGGCTTCCCATTAATGCTGCATATAACAGAGCAGGTTGGGGAATCACAGGTATGGAAGAACACTCAAGGAGGGGGTCACAGTAGAATCTTCCAGCTGTTGCAAGACCTTGGGAGAAACAATAATTTGCAGGCTACTTAGACTGGGTGATATTTTCCCACCAGATAACAATAGTGCTGCATTAGCCTTTTTCATTCCACATTATTTTTATGCATCTGGCTTGTGTAGCATTTGACTTTTTGATATCTAAACATTCAATCTCATTTCTCACAAAAACAATTTATGTCAAACTTTGGAAGTCTTCTCTAAAATGTAAGCACCCAGAATCTGATTTATTTCCTAAATTTGTTTGTGGGCTGCACATAGTACTTGGAATACATTTCAATAAGTTACCTCCTTTGGATTTCTACTTAATATTAAGTGATTCCCTGTTCCTTTACTGTCCTGAAGATCCATGTCAGCATGAATGTGTAAACATAGTTTCTACTGAGGTTTGACACCAAATAGCATCATCGCTCTGTGGATACTGTTGTTGCCTTTAAGCATTCCTTTTCCTAATGAACAAATGTCTTGTCAACATATTAAGGAGAGATATATGATCTTAAATGTCTTGCACAATGAAATAGGCTATATGTTTTCATAACAATCAAATAAG
>NW_004524599.1:19401428-19408954 GCF_000260255.1 Octodon degus
AATGTATTAATTATTGAAACTGTCCTACTAATTGGTTTTGAAACTGTCTCATTCCTATTTGTTTCTCAATAAACTTATTTTTAAAAATTAAAAAAAAAACATCAGAGGAGCTTGGCTCAGGTTGTCTTGGGAATGAGTGCCACCTGGTATTACAGCAAGCAGCCTTTCCATTCAGGTTGATGCACAATGACTTGTGTGGCTCTAATGCCCAGAGCTTAAGCAGTGAAAGGCATCCATTCTGAACTCAGCTTTCTTGACTCAAATAATGGGACTATTGCTCATGGCTGCAAAACACCAGGAGAAAATCAAAGTGAGTTGCCTTAGTTTGTACTAAGAGACATCCTGCCAAATTGATAGTACAAATTCTCAAAGAACCACTGTAATTTTATATCAACCATTAATATGATAGTCATTAAACAGTCATACAATATATGTATTAATATAGAAATTTTTAAGGAAATATGCACAGAAGTCCTCCATATTAAACACAAATGTTTGTAAAGAGCTATCAATGTATTAGAAAAAACAAAGCTAGTTTACCTTAGAAATACACAAATGTATCTTAAATGAGGTAAACAAATTTTATGAAAGTTAAGGATGCTGACATAGAATACTGTTAAAATCAAAAGAAATAAATCTCCTTGGTATTCTGAAAAGCCCCTCATTCTTCATAATTTCTAGAATAATGCAAGGTAAGAGCCATGTTGAGGTCACACAGGGCCTCTCTGGTGATGCCATGCTGTGCCAGCATTTCTAGAGTCACAGTTGCCCCTCAACCAACCTCCTTAAACTTTTTGACCTATTATAAATCTAATAAAGAACAAATGTCCTTAGACTCTTCAACCCTCTCATTAACTTCCTTGCTTGGTCAAATACATATTAAGATTTAATATTCTGAGGGAAATGTACCTGGCACAGGTGAGTAAATGAAAGATTGGTCAGGTGCACACTCCAGGCAGCTTGGTGCACATGAGTTCTGAGTTGGCTCACCTGGCAAGGTGCAGCTTCCCAAGGCCTGTTTGCACCTTTAGGACTGCAGAGCTCTGTACTGCCAGAAAATAACAAATGTCAGAGTTGTCACCCTGTCAAGGAGGAAGAAGCCCTCCCCTGAGCCTCTTCTCCCTGATGTACAGCTTTCTCTCTCCCTCCACAATTATTGTATTTGTTAAAAGTTATCTGAGGTTAATTAGAATTTAATTATTTTCAGAGGAGAAAGCAGGAATAAACAGCCAGTAAAGTTTCCTTGACCAGGGTTTGTCACTTCAGAAGAGCTCTCTTCAGTTTCAAGCTGTCTCACAGAACAGGGACCAACTCCTGAGACAAAGAATAAACCCCTGCACTCTCCCCACCAGGATCTTCTTCAAACACAGGACACCACAGCTCTGGGAGTCTTTTCTTAGGTAAGTTCTGCCTGTGGACCAGCATGGGCCAGCAGTCAACTTGCTCCGCCTGCTCACTGTGGCCATTCTGGGACACTGTCACAGGTTTTCTTTATTCCTTGTATTTTCAACAAGAAATAAAATCAAAACATAAGTAGGATCTTTCAAAAACTAGTCCTGAGGATTTATTTTCAAGGAAGCATTTCTGACTCAGGCACAGTCAGAATGGTTCATCTTCTACCGATCATTCTACTTCCTCAGAAGATACTTCAAGTCACAGGTAAAAAAGATGTGAATGCAGTGATCAGAGAAAAAGTAGCACCTTCTGGCCAGAAGCACGAGCAGCACAGAACGGGGAGCCAGGCTCTTGGTCACTGCTCTCCTCTTCATTCACAGTGTGATTGTGTCGTTACCTAAAGATGCAGCCACCACAAAATAGAAATGAAATTTCTTGTGCAATAAATAAAATGAAAGCCTTCTGATATGATTATAACTTCCAGTCTCTGAGTTTGAGCACAAACATCCAGTCACAGAGGGTGTGAGGAACTTGCACATGATGTGTGAAGGGTGACTTCAAATGGAAAAGAGCAATAATTAATTCCCATGGTGCAATAAGGAGTGCTGTCTTCTGCCACTTTTCTTAGAGAATATCATTTAGAAGACTTCAATTTCTTCTTCTTCCAATCTACCTTTCTGACATCTGTGTAATACCCTTGCTAGTTTAAAACCAGTAATGTTTTGCCACAGCTCTAGACCCCTCTCTAGATGTTCAGCCACTGAGGAAGGGCATGCCTTGCTTCTGGTTGCAGTCAGAGCCCAAATACTCCAGGTACTCTGCTCAAATGTCACAGACATCCCCTGTAAAACAATATCAGACTGTCGTAGTGCCTTTGTTGGATGAAAATTAACTAACACCAATAGTCACCAAAACACCACGCAACCCAGAATAAATTCTATGTGCAAAATCAACTGCCAAAACTTCATCCTTGAGGGTGAGTTGTTATTTTTCTGCAGAACATTTAACTGTTCTATTGGATTGACTATAAAGATGCATTTCCCCTCTGTACTTATAGTCTCTTTAATGATCTTATCTTACATGCATCCTATTCTACTGAATGTTTTATCAATAATAGAAGTGACTTCCTCTTTTTTTACTTCCTTTTTTAATAAGGATATTTCAGTCAGCAGGAAATTTAAGCATCTTTCCTCAATACACAGATAGTAAATAGCATGATTCATATTTGAACCTGGAAAATCCAACCAAAGAGCTATATGGTCCTCACCACCTGCTATCTTCTTTATTTCTGGTTTCTTGGTGTCCTGGGTCTGTCTGTCCACCCATCTGTCTTAGAAATGTGGGCCTCCCAGTATCTGTATGCCTTACAGCTGTCACAGAATTCATAACAGCCCAAAATAGAGAGGAAGTATATAAATAGCAAGCATGACCCCTTTCCAAATCTCACCTCTTCATGAGTGGACTGGTCACTGTCACCTTCAGAGTTCTCAGGAGGATGTCTCTCAGGTAGAGAATGTGCACCTACCAATGCCATGCTCTATTCTCACTACACCTTTATTCAGGTTTCCTTAAGTAGATTCCAGTCTGTAAAGAAGAAACCCATGTGTTGATTATTGATTCTTTCTAACATCCAGCAAGGAAAAGTATGAACTGTTAAGGTGCTCCTTTGACAAAGAAGGAAACTAAGGTTTCCAGATGTAATGTTCTTGGCCTGAAGTCGTGTGCCAATTGATAGAATGCTGTAATCAGAACCTCTTCTCCCATGCACTTAATAAACTTAAAAATTGGGCATAACTTGGTAGTAACTTGACTTTTTATTTGATTTGACTTTATTGATTTGATAAGTAGCTTAAATATAATCAAAATATGTAAATGTTTATGATTGCGATTTTTTTTTTCTTTTTGAGACATGATTTTGCTATGCAGTTCAGGCTGCCTGTGAACTCATTTTGTATCCCAGGCTGGCATCAGACTCACAGTGATCCTCATGCCTAAGTCTCCTGAGTGCTAAGATTATAGGCATTAACCAGCACACCCAGAAAGCTTGTTAATACTACCATAGAGGTAACTAACATGGGCAGAGGAATCCAGGTTCCCAGCCTATTCCCCTGAACCGAGGGACCAGCAATCGGCACTGAAATTCTCAGAACCGTGGGAAATTAATTTGGCCTGTGGAATTCCGGTGCCTGCAGCATCACCCTACATGAAGTGAGGTAGCTGGAACCCGGCACTTGGCCTGGACAGGGGAACAAGGGTAAATCCACTCTAACAAAGGGAAACACTTCACATACCAATTTATTATTTGTTCTGCTATATAACTACAGACTTTGTTCCTGTGGTCTAAAGTATAAAGTCAATAGTCACCAAACTTTGTCAATTTCTAAATTTTACTTGCTATTATTACTATTGCTAGTGATACTACTGTATGTAGGATTTCCTATCTGCTTTAGCCACTTGTCCGCCCTTGGATGACAATATTGGGAAGTACTCAGGTCATGAGCGCCCCACAGCCCTACACCTAACAACAGAGTACAGCGCCAAACAGAAATCAACATCACACCCTCAATTAATTGGAAAAGTAGCATATTGAGACAGATACAAGCCAGGAAACTCTGACACACAGAAGATATCCCCAAAGAACAGATTCTTTCTAGAGTAACTTTATATAGTAGTGATATTGCTCCCTACTATCAAAATTTCACAAGGATTACTACAGAAATCTAAATAAAGAGTTCTTTCTGAAATAGAAACTTACAAGGCAAAGGAGCAAAATGCAACCACTCCCTAGTTTCTCTTCATGCATTTCGTCTCTCTCTGGCTGGCAGAAGTCTTTTGGTCTAAAAGAATTCCCTCCATTTACTGTCCATGTATGTCTTTGAAATCTTCATCCAAAGGAATTTTCTAAACTTTACACTTATATTTTCTCCCACTACTTTCGTAGTCTCTGCTCTAATATTTATGTCTTTTAATAGATTTTTCACTTGGTTTTTGAAGAGATGAGAGTTAAAAATCTAGTTTCATTCTTCTACATATAGATATTCTGTTTTCCCACCTAACATTATTAAAATCATTGGCTTTTCTCTAATTCCTGTACTTTGTTAAAAAGAAAAAAATGGATTAGTGGAGATGTATGGGCTTATTTCTAGAATCTCTATTCCAGTCCACTGGCATCTGAGTCTATTTTCATTTCAAAATCATGGCATTTTGACTTTGGTCTTTTAGTTTCTTTTTTGTTTTTTGTTTTCTTTGTGTGGGGGGAGGGTTGTTTTTATTTTTATTTTTTAATTTTTAGGGAAGGGTCTACAGGGTGTTCAGGATCTCACTACTAGATCAGACTCATAGTGATCCACCTGTTCACAGCTTCTCAAGAGCTGGTATTACAGGCATGTGTCACCAAGCCCAGTCTCAATTGTGGTCTCAGCATGGCCCAGGAGGGATGCAGGCACAGCAAGCCCTTGGGTTAAACCCACAGCCCCTGTGCCTGATAACAGGTGCTTTAATCTGCTGAGACATTTGGCTGGCCCTTAGTATATTTTTTAAAGACAGTATAAATTAGAATTAAAACCAAAATAAAGGAAAACAAATGACACAGAGTTTCACTTAACAAAGAAAGATGAATTTACAGTATTTGTTGCAACATAATATTATCTTCCAACCACGTATTTATATTGCCAGATATGTGCACGTAGAATTGGAAGAAGAGATTTGCTTTGGACTGCCAAAGTTTTCAAAAAGATAAGATCCCAGTTGTTGATGCTTTGCAGTATTTCCCATGCACTATGATTTTTGTTCACAAAATCTCTACCTATCCCTATCTTTAAGATTTCTACCTACATTTTCCTTCTGAATATTTAGTGTTTTTGTTTTAATATTTAAGTCTTTGAATGAATTTGACTGCATCTTTGTGCATAGTGAGAGGCAAGGGTCTAGTTTTAGCTTTCACCATGTCAAAAGACAATTTTTCCAGGATGATTTATTAAAGAGGCTATCTCTTCCAGTGAGCATATTTGGCCCTCTTATCAAAGATAAGGTGACTGACTGTGTTTGTAGCTGTGCCTGCAACTTCTACTCTGTTAATCTGATCCTGGTGTCTGTCTCTATGCCAGTGCCATGCTGATTTTATCACAGTAGCTTTATGCTACAATTTCAGGTAAGAAACTGTGATACCTCTGGCCTTTTCTTTGTTTACCAGGACTGTTTTTAATATTCTGCATCTCTTCTGGTTTCAAATGAATTTGAAGAAATTTTTCCATAGCTCTGTGAGGTATACTAATGGTATTTTAAGAAACCATGAGTTGAGAAACAAATAACAAGGAGACAGTTTCAAACCAAATTGGTAGGACAGTTTCAATAATTAACATATTGCATACACTCTTCCTAGTGGTTAATTGCTGTACAAGATGCTGACATGATATCCTATTTACAGACACCATTAGAACAAATCACTACATTCATTAAGAGAATGTAACTATATATCTATCCTAACCACTTTGAATACACAGATACAAAATGGACATTCATCTGTATACCCTTTTTTGTTAAGTTCCATTATTTGAATATTATAGGTGTGTAAACTCAGCAAAATATTCTAAAAGAGTCCAGTAGTCCATAATAGTATTGGGTCTTCTGCTTAACTGGCAATGTCAGAAATTATTGACCTGAGTCCCCCACAGCTCAACATAACAGCATGGCTTTACTTCTTATATTTCGTCTTCATACTTTTCTGCTGGATGGTTAAGACCAAGGTAAAGCAGGACCTATGCAACAAGAGTTGTAGCTTTTGAGTCTGATAAGGTCAGTGAAATCCCCTCAGGATTTATCCTGAGATCCTGTACCTCAGATTGTAGATCCTTTGTCAGTGTCAGCCATGTGGATGAGTCACGGCCATTGCTTGGCCAATGTGCTCTCTGTGAAAGCCTGAGAGAATGTTTCCTCTCCATGTGACTCTCCTTAGACACACTCTACATCATCGATCACTTTCCTCTTTGGCCCCATAATCTCCTTGATCAGAAAATTTGGGACACTACCCAGTTACATGATGTTAACAGTGAAAGTTCTCATATGTCCAGAGTCATAATTGACCTTGGAAAGCTAGGTCCAAAACGTTGGCTTTCCTTGCAGCCCTCCTTTTTCTCTAATTTTGGTCAGCAAACTTAGGTTATTAACCATCCAGAAGACAAGCGTATTGTTATTACCATATAAGTTAAGCTGTTAAGATTAACCTCACTATCTGTCTGAATATCAAACATCTAAAGCATAAAATGGAACAGGTATTTTTCATCAAGTATTGATATGTTGAACTTTAAGTCCCTACAGAAAATGATTAAGAACACTAAAAATTATAATATATTTTAAAAATAGGCATAAAGAATTACATACTTCTTATGTTTACACATAAGTCCAAAAATCTAACGATATACAACCTTGAAGCAGGACAGTCCCACAATATTCCTTTTCCTGTCTCTTGCTTTCATTCACCACCCCTTTCTTTTTGAACAACCATCTACGTGAAAGACAGCATAGCAGCAACAGGCATGTCATGACAAGCGGCCCATATTCAGAAGACCAGAATGACAGGCACTCCAAGCATGAAACTACTATTACAGATTACCATCTGCAGTACAGTTGCTTAGTTCACAGGTATCAGTATATATAAGTAGTCAGGATGAGAATCTTTCCAATTAACTGCTAAATTCAAAAATCTTCTGGAGATTTCAGGATCATTGCCTTGCCCATCTTCTACATGTAAGTGTATGGCTTGTCACTGTCAGATTTCCCAGCTCTTCTCCTTTCCCTCTCTTGATTAGTTATTCCTCGAGATCCTGCTTTCCTTTCACTGGTATTACACCTTTCTATTTGTATTTCTTCTTTTCAGTTCTTATACAAGGGAAACTATACAATAATTACACACGTGTGTCTGATTTATTTCACTTATGAGTATATCTTCAAGTGGCATCCACTTCAATATAAAGGCTTTCAGTGTATCATTCTTTATAGCCCAGTAATATTCCACTGTATAAAAATACCACATCATTTTCATCCATTCCTCAGATAATGGGCATCTTGGTTGTTTCCAACATTGGCCTGTCACAAATTATGCTGCTATACACATAGGCACACATATATCACTA
>NW_004524599.1:19409251-19410727 GCF_000260255.1 Octodon degus
GAATGGCTAGTGATGTGGAGCATTTTTTCATATATTTATTCGCTTCTTTAATTTCTTCCTCTGAAAAGTGTGTGTTCATCTCGGATGCCCATTTCTGGACTGGGTTTTTTTAATTTTGGAGCCCTAGTGTTTTTTAGTCCTTTATAAATTCTAGGAGAAGACCCTTGTCTGAATACTTATTTGTCATGATATTTTCCAAATTTGTGGGTTACCTTTTCACTTTATTGGTAATTTCTTTTGACGTGAAAAAACTTTTCAGTACGAGCAGGTCCCAGTTTTTAATTCTTTCAACTGTTTCCTGTATGATTTGATTTCTGTTCATGAAGTCTTTGCCTATCCCTATGTCTTCAAGTGTTCCTCCTACTTACTCTTAGAGGAGATTTAGTGTCTCTGCCTTACTGTTTAGATCTTTAATCCATTTTGACTTTCGCTTAGTGCATGGTGATAGACCTGGGTCAAGTTTGAGTTTTTGGCATCTAGAGAGCCAGTTTTTCCAGCACCATTTGTTAAAGAGGCTATCTTTCTTCCAGTGAGTATGTTTGTTCCCTTTGTGAAAGATAAGGTGGCTGAGTGTGTTTGTAGGGGCTTCAGTGTCTTCTAATCTATTCCATTGATTCTCAGGTCTATTTTGTTGCCAGTACCATGCTGATTTTATCACAGTATCCTTGTATATAATTTCAAGTCAGGAATTGTAATGTGTCCTGCCTTCTCTTTATTGCCCAGAATTGCATTTGCTATCCTAGGTTTTTTCTAGTCCAGATAAATTTTAGGAATGATTGCTCTACCTCTGTGAGCTATGTTGGTTTTAGTCTGATAGGGATTGCATTAGATCTGTACAGCAATTTTTGGAGTATGGCCATCATCACGATGTTGGCTCTTCCTATCAAAGAGCATGGAATATCTTTCTATTTTTGGAAATCCTTTACAATCTCTTTTTTCAGAGTACTGTAATTTTCCTTTAAAAGTTCTTTGACTTCTTTAGTAAGATTAATTCCAAAGTATTTCATTTTCCTTGGTGCTATTGTAAAAGGTATTGTTTCTATACTTTCCCTTTCAGTGTGTTTGATCTCTATGTAGAGGAATGTTACTGACCTTATAACCTCCTGTGCTACTGAATTTCTGTATTAATTCTAGTAGCTTCTTGGTGGAGTTTTTTTGGGTCTTCCAAGGAAAGTATCATGTCATCTGCAAATAAAGATAATTTAACTTCTTTTTTGCCTATTCTTATTCTTATATTTCTTTCTCTTGTCTAATGGCTCTAGCTAATGATTCCAGAACTATATTGAATAGGAGTAGTGATAGAGGACATTCTTGCCTTGTACCAGATCCAAGAGTAAAAGATTTCAGTTTTTCCCCATTTAAGATTATGTTAGCCATTGGGTTTTCATAAATGGTTTTTACCAGGTTGAAGTAGAAGCCATCTATTTCTATTTTCTGTAGGACTTTGAACATGAATGAGTGTTGGACTTTGTCAAA
>NW_004524599.1:19412420-19413625 GCF_000260255.1 Octodon degus
CATGTTATTTACCTGTTGTCATTTACTCCTTTTTCTCCTGTGTCTAATTCCTTGCCCTATTTAGTTGGTTTTTTCTGATCTCATTCTTGGAGTTCTGATCATTTTGGTCCCTCTCTAGGACATCTATCAATAGCCTGTGTAGGCTTGACTTTGTCATCATGAAATTCTTTAGTTGTTCTTTGTCATGGAAGTATTTCACTTCTCCATCAAACTTGAAAGAGAATTTTGCAGGGTATAGTAGTGTGGGCTGGAATTTGTTTTCATAGAGAACTTGAAGTACTCTGCTCCATGCTCTTCTTGCCTTCATGGTTTGTCTAGAGAAGTCGGCCGCAATTCTGATGGGTTCTCCTTTGAATGTGATCTGCTTCTTTTCTCTAGTGACTTTCAGTATATTATTCTTGTGCTGAACTTCTGGCTGGCCTTACTAATGGCGTTTTAATTGAGATTGCATTGAATCTGTATAAAAATTTTAGGAATATGGCCATTTTCACAATGTTGATTCTTCCTATCCAGGAGCAAGTAATATCTTTCCATTTTCTAAAATCCTTTTAAAACTCTTTTCTCAGAGTACTGTAATTTTTACTGTATAAAGTTTTCCTGTCCTTTGTGAGATTGATACCTAAGTATTTCTTTTTCATTATTTTTAATTAATTTTATTGATGAAATAGCAATGAGAGAGTTTCAAAATAGGTTAGTAAGACAGTTAGAATAATTAGTGCATTGCATATTCTAGTCTTCATAGTAGTTATTCATAGTACAAGATGCAGACATGATATCTTTTCTAAACACTATTGGTAGAAATCTTTCTTCTCATTGAACTAAGAGAAAATAGCTATATATCTATCCTAAATAATTTGTATATACAGATATATTTTTTCTTCTATACAAAATGGTCCACTTATACCCCCCTTTTTTGTTTACTTTTGTCAGAGATGGATATTTCATTGCCATTCAAACATTGTAGGTGGGTGAATTCAGTAAATAATACAATATAGTCCAATAGACCTAATATAGTCTAATAATAGTGGGTTATGTGCAGAACTGGCAATGTCAGAAGTTGTTGACTTGAGCCTTTTACAGCTCAGCATATTAATATGGCTTTACTTTTTATACCTCATGTTTATACTTTTCTGCTGGATGATTAAGACCAAGATAAAGCAAGACCGGGGCTGGTGAGATGGCTCAGTGGTCTAAAGCACCTACTT
>NW_004524599.1:19413820-19424930 GCF_000260255.1 Octodon degus
AAAAAAATGCAACATTTGTGTCTGACAAGATCAGTCAAATCCCCTCAGCATTTACCCCGAAATCATGTACAGCAGCTTTTAGATCTTTTGTCAGTGTCAGCCATCTGGATGAGTCACAACCATTGTTTGACCAATTTGCTTTCTGTGAAATCCTGAGAGAATGTTTTCACTATAGGTGTCTCTCCTTTGGCACAACAGGTACTCTTATGTCCTGAGTCCTCACTGACCTTGAAAGACTAGAGAAGGCTAGAGCCAAAATGTTGGCTATCCTTGTAGCTCTTCTTTTTCTCTAACTTTTTGGTCTGCAAAATTAAGTTGTTAACCCTCCAGAAGAGAAGCTTAATGATATTATTACTCTATAACATAGGCAGTTGAGCTTACCATCACTATCTGTCTGAATATCAAAGCCTTAGACATAACATGGAACAGGTATTTTCCCAATGTCTCCTAGTGTAAGAACTCAAAAGAAGAAATAAGAATTTGAAGGCTATAACACAACTAAATGGAAAGTGAGAACTTAAGGATTAAACAACAAATAGAGGGCAAGGAGAAAAGCTAGGAAACATAGCAGAGGCAAAACCATACATTTATGTACACAATATGGCTAAGGCAATGATCCTGAGAATCTTCATCAGGTTTTTGAAACTAGCAGGTAGGATTCTCATCCTGACTAACTATATATGCTAATACCTGTGAACTAAGCTACTTCACCGAGTATAGCAATGTATAATACTAGGGCCATGCTTGGAATGCCTGTCATTCTGGTCTTTTAATGCATATTCCTTCTAATGTCATACCAATTTCTTCTATACTCTCAAGTAAATGTTTGGTTTTTTAAAAAAGGAAAAGGTAATAAAAGAAAGCAAGAGACAAGGAAAAAATGTCATAGGACTGTCCTGCTATAATGTTGTACATGGTTATTTCTAACTTTCTGTGTAACTGTTTATTTTTTTTATTTTTCCGGGGTTTTTTTTCATATTCAGTAGGGATTTAAAGTTTAGCATATCAACAATTGTTGGAAAATGCCTGTTCCATTTTTTTTTATGTTATTGTGAAAGGAGTGGTTTCCCTAATTTCTTTCTCAATGCATTCATTGTTTGTGTACAAAGATGCTACTGATTTTTGTGTGTTGAGTTGGTATCTTGGAACATTGATGACTCTGGTGATTTAATCTACAAGACCCTTAATGGAATGTTTGTTATCCTCTATTTGAAGTATCACGTTATCTGCAAATAATGTTAATTTTACTTCTTTTTTCCAATCCTTATTCCTTTTATTTCTCCCTTGACTAACTGTTCTGGCTAATGTTCTCAGAACTATATTGAACAGGAGTAGAGATAGTGGACATCCTTCTCTTTTTCTTCTTTTATTTATTTATTTATTTATTTTATTTTATTTTTTCCCATAATTTTATTGATAAACAAATAGCAATAAGACAGTTTCAAACCAAATTGGTAGGACAGTTTCAATAATTAACACATTGCATACATTCTTCCTAGTGGTTAATTGCTATGCAAGATGCGGACATGATATCCTATTTACAAACACTATTAGAAGAAATCATTCTACTCATTAAGAGAATGTAACTATATATCTATCCTAACCACTTTGAATACACAGATACAAAATGGACATTCATCTGTATACCCTTTTTTGTTAAGTTCTGTTATTTGAATATTATAGGTGTGTAAACTCAGCAAAATATTCTAAAAGAGTCCAGTAGCCCGTAATATTGGGTCTTCGGCTTGAACAGCAATGTCAGAAATTGTTGACCTGAGTCCCCTACAGCTCAACATAGCAGCATGGCTTTACTTCATATATTTCATTTTTATACTTTTCTGCTGGATGGTTAAGACCAAAGTAAAGCAGGACCTATACAACAAGAGTTGTAACTTTTGGGTCTGATAAGGTCAGTGAAATCCCCTCAGGATTTATCCTGAGATCCTGTACCTCAGATTGTAGAACCTTTGTCAGTGTCAGCCATGTGGATGAATCATGGCCATTGCTTGGCCAATCTGCTCTCTGTGAAAACCTGAGAGAATGTTTTCTCTCCATGTGACTCTCCTTAGGCACTCTCTACATCATCGATCACTTTTCTCTTTGACCCCATAATCTCCTTGATCAGAAAATTTGGGACACTACTGAGTTACATGACATTACAGTACAAGTTCTCATATGTCTTGAGTCTTAATTGACCTTAGAAGGTTAGGACCAAAATGTTGGCTTTCCTTGCAGCCCTCCTTTTTCTCTGATTTTGGTCTGCAAACTTAGGTTATTAACCATCCAGAAGACAAGCTTATTGTTATTACCATGCAACTTAGGCTGTTAAGCTTAACCTCACTATCTGTCTGCATATCAAACATCTTAGGCATAATATGGAACAGGTATTATTCATCAAGTATTGATATGTTGAACTTTAAGTCCCTACAGAATATGATAAAAAAACATTTAAAATTAGAATATATTTTTAAAATAGGCATAAAGAATTATATACTTCTTATGTTTATACATAAGTCCAAAAATCTCACCATATACAACCTTGAAGCAGGACAGTTCCACAATATTCCTTTTCCTGTCTCTTGCTTTCATTCACCACTCCCTTCTTCTTGAACATCCACCTACATGAGAGACATCATAGCAGCAACTGGCATGTCATGACAAGCAGCCCATATTCAGAAGACCAGAATGACAGGCACTCCAAGCATGAAACTACTATTACAAATTACCATCTGTAGTGCAGTAGCTTAATTCACAGGTATCAGTATATATAGTTAGTCAGGGTGAGAATCTTTCCAATTAACTGCCAGATTAAAAAATCTGAAGATTCCCAGGATCATTGCCTTGCCCATCTTCTACATATAACTGTATGACTTGACATTGTTATGTTTCCTAGCTCTTCTCCTTTCCCTCTCTTGATTAGTTAGTCCCTGAGATCCAGCTTTCCTTTTACTTGTATTATATCTTTCTACTTGTATTTCTTCTTTTGAGTTCTTATACTAGGGAGACTATACAATATTTACAAATGTGTGTCTGGTTTATTTCACTTATGAGTAGATCTTCAAGTGGCATCCACTTCAATATAAAGGCTTGCAGTTTATCATTCTTAATAGCTGAGTAATACTCCATTGTGTAAAAATACCATATCTTTTTCAACCATTCCTCAGGTGATGTGCATCTTGGTTGTTTCCAAGATTTGGCTATCACAAATTGTGCTGCTATAAACGTAGGCACACATATATCACTATGATATGATGTTTTCAGATCCTCTGGGAAAATTCCCAGTAGAGGAATAGCTGGTTTAAAGGGGATTTCCAGTCCAACTTTTCTAAGGAGTCTCCATACTGATTTCCATAACAGTTGCACCAGTCTACATTCCCACCAGCAGTGGAGAAGGGTTCTTTTTTCCCCACAGCCTCTCCAACATTTGTTGTTGGGTGATTTCTTTATGATAACCATTTTTTCTGGGGTGAGATGATATCTCTATGTTGTTTTTATTTGCATTTCATGGATGGCTAGTGGTGTGGAGCATTTTTTCATATATTTATTCACTTCTTTAATTTCTTCCTCTGAGAAGTGTGTGTTCATCTTGGATGCCCATTTCTGGATTGGGTCTTTAAATTATGGGGCTCTAGTGTTTTTTAGTTCTTTATAGATTCTAGAGAGCAGACCTTTGTCTGAGTACTTATTTGTCATGATTTTTTCCAAACTTGTGGGTTACCTTTTCACTTTGTTGGTAATTTCTTTTGATGTGAAAAAACTTCTTAGTAAGAGCACGTCCCAATTGTTAATTCTTTCAATTGTTTCCCGTGCAATTTTATTTCTGTCCATGAACTCTTTGCCTACTCCTATGTCCTCAAGAGTTCCTCCCACTTTCTCTTCCAGTTTTTCTTGATTTTAAAGAGAAGGCCTTTATTTTTTTGTCAATTTAACATGATCTTGGCTGTTGGTTTCACATACACAGCTTTTATCAGTTTGAGATATAGACCATCTATTCTGATTGTCTGTGATTTTTATCATGAATGAGTGTTGGACTTTGTCAAAAGGTTTTTCTGCATCTATCTAGATGATCGTGTGGTTTTGTTCTTGGTCCTATTGATGTGGTGTATTACATTTACTGATTTGCATGTGTTGAACCATCACTGCATTACTGGGATGAAGCCCACTTGGTCACAATGTATAATCTTCTTGACGATTTGCTGCATTTTGTTTGTTAGCATTTTATTGAGTATTTTTACATCTATATTCATTGAGGAGCTTGTTCTGTAATTCTCTTCCTTGGTTGGCTCCTTCTCTGGCTTTAGTATCAGAGGAATGTTTGCACCAAGGAATGAGTTTTGGATAATTGCTTCCCTTTGTATTTCCTTGAAGAGTTTGAGAAAACTTGGCATTAAATCTCCTCTAAATTTCTTATAGAATTCTTTGAATCCATTGAGCCTAGACTTTCTATTTTGTAGGTTTTTTATTATATTTTTCAATTTTGTTTCTCAATATGGGGTTATTAAGAGTTTCTAAATTTTCTTAACTCAGCTTTGGCATTTGATATGTATCCAGGAATCTGTCCATTTCCTCTGTTTTCCATCCTGTGAGAGTAAATATTTCAGAAATAGATATTGATGATCTTCCGAATTTCTCTAAGGTCTGTAGTGACTTAGCCCTCTTTATTCATTTTTTGTTTTTGTTTTTGTTTTGTATTTTAGGGAAGGGTCTACAGGGTGCTCAGGATCTCACTACTAGATCACACTGGTAGTGATCCACCTGTTCATAGCCTCCCAAAAGCTGGGATTACAGGCACATGCCACCACAACCAGTCTCCTTTTTATTCTTCATTGCATGAATTTGGGGTTTTTTCTTTAGTTTTTTTTATTAGGTTTTTCAGAGAACCAATTCTTTGATTTATTTATTGTTTGTATTGTTTTTTACATCTCCAATGCTTTATTTTAGGCTCTAATTGTTTAATTTCCTGTCTTTTTTGGGTTGGATCTTGACTTTCTCTTCTTTTCTAAAAGCTTGAGGTGCAGCATAAGATTGTTTATTTGGGCTTATTAGGTTGTCATAATGTGTGAATTTGCCCCTATAAATTTTCCTCTTAAGACAGCTCTTATTGCATCCCAAAGGTTTTGGTTGGTTGTATCTGCATTTTCATTTGATTTGTACTTTTTTTAAAATTTCTTTCTTACTTTCATCTGTGACTCACTGGTTATTTAGGAATTTGTTATTTAATTTCCATGTGTTTATGTTGCTTTTCTAGTTTTTTGTCAGTAATCTCCACTTTTATTGCATGGTCATCAATAAATAGTATGCATGGGATAATTTCAATTTACATTTATTTGAGTGCTCTGTGTGCTAGCATATGGTCTATTTTGGAGAATATCCCATGAGCAGCTACGAAGAATGTGTATTCTGTTGTTCCTCGGTAAAACACTCCATAAATGTTTAGAAAGCCCATTTCTTCACAAGTTTGGTTTCGCTCTGTTATTCCTTTGCTGATTTTTTGCCTAGGTGATCTATCTCTTTGTGACAGTGGCATGTTAAACCTCCCCATTATATTGTCCTATTGCTCATTTGATTTTTCACGTCTGTTAAAATTTGTCTGATTTAAGTAGTTGCTCCTACATTGGATGCATATATATTCATAATTGTTATCTCTTCCTCTTAAGTATGTAGCAACTTCCTTTATTTCTTTGAATGATTTTTGGTTTGAAATTAATATTGTCAGAAACCAGGATAGCTACCCCTGCTTTTTTCTGATTTTTGTGGCACGGCAAATTGTCTTCTATTCTTTGACTTTTAGTCTGCGAATTTACTTTTGCATTAAATGTGATTCGTGAATGCAGCTTATTGTTGGATTTTATTTCTTAATCCATTCGACTAGTCTGTTTCTTTTAATAGCTGAATTGAGGCCATTTACATTGATGGTTATAACTGATATGTATCGGATTATCTTTGTCAGGTTATTTTCCTGCCATGAGTTCCATAGATCTTCCCTTTTTAATTACTTGCTTTGTTTCCTGGTATTTTTTTGATGTTCTTGAAAATGAGTGTGTGAGTGTGTGTTTGTGTGTGTGTATGTGTCTGTGTGTCTGTGTGTCTGTGTCTTTGTGTCTGTGTGTTGTGGGGATTTTTTGTTCTGTTTTGTTTTTGTCTATTTATACACTATCTCTCAGTACTGTTTATAACCTGGTTTTGTGCTCATGAATTTCTTTAGTTGTTCTTTGTTGTGGAAGGATCTTATTTTGCCAATGAATTTGATACATAGTTTTGCAGGGTGCCTTATTCTGGGTTGAAGTTATTTTCTTTCAGGTCTTGAGATACTTCACTCTGAGCTCTTCATGATTTGATGGTTTGTGTTGAGAAATCTGGTATGGTTCTGATGGGCTTTCTCTTGTAGGTTATCTGTATCGTCTCTCTATCACCTTGTAATGTTCTCCTCATTTGCTCACTGAGAGATCTTGATTATTATGTGTGTAAGTGTAGATTTATTGTGATTATGGCAGTGTGGAGTTCTATTTGCATTGCTTATATGTATGTCAGGTTCTTTCCCCAAGCTTGGGGAATTTTCTGACAGTATTTTTGCGAAATAGGCCTTTTTTTATATCATTTGTACTGTGTCTTGCTGCTCTATTGACACCTATTATTGTTATATTGTTTTTCTTTGCACCATCTTGTAGCTGCTGAATTGATATTTCCTGGTTCCTTGTTAGTTTTAAGAGGTATTTCCGTCCACCTAGCGGCTCCCCTCCCCACAGCAACACGGCTTCTCTTCCTCAGCTCAGCGATAGGGGCTCCCCTTCGGCCGCTGCCGCCACCGCCGCCGCCGCCTCCGACCGAGCTACGCCGCGTCCGCAGCCCGCGGCTGCCATGCAGTTTATGTTGCTTTTTAGTCGTCAGGGAAAGCTTCGACTGCAGAAATGGTATGTACCACTGTCAGACAAAGAGAAGAAAAAGATCACAAAAGAACTTGTTCAAACCGTTTTAGCAAGGAAACCTAAAATGTGCAGCTTCCTTGAGTGGCGAGATCTGAAGATTGTTTACAAAGATATGCTAGTCTGTATTTTTACTGTGCTATTGAGGATCAGGACAATGAACTAATTACCCTGGAAATAATCCATCGTTATGTGGAATTACTTGACAAGTATTTTGGCAGTGTGTGTGAACTTGACATCATCTTTAATTTTGAGAAGGCCTATTTTATTTTGGATGAATTTCTTTTGGGAGGGGAAGTTCAGGAAACATCCAAGAAAAATGTCCTTAAAGCAACTGAACAGGCTGATCTACTGCAGGATAACAGAATACGTATCACGCAGGAGTTTCAATGGGTGTTCCAAGAAAAACACTGTACTAGAATACATGCTGGAGTGCTGACATGCATCAAAAAGTAGTAGGATATATGAATTCAGTTTACAGTTATAATTTTGTTAAGTTTGTTATATCTTAGCATTACTTAGTTTAATTATATTAAATCCCAAGAGATAGTCCCAATTATTTCATGAAACTGATGTTATGCTTTCATAGGAAATTTTGCTCTGATAGTGATCAGTCACTGGGGGCTTTGATTTATTTTCTATGGAGAATATTAAAATAGGTTCAGAAGTTCACTGCAAAGGTATTCATTAAATTCTGTAATTTGCTAATACCATCAGTAAAGTAGAATTTCCCTGTTAAAAAAACTTTGTAAGAAAATGAGTTGGGGGTTTATAATTGAAATTTATTTTAATTGCTTGCTGTTTAATTTTATTATTATCTATTCTAAGTGGAGAAAAAGATAGTAATCTTAAAATGTTTAGGAGTATAACTGGATTTTATCTTCAGATATTACTATATTTAATGGTTGTATAAATGTAGAAATATGTTATTTGGAGGGAGACAGTTCATATGTTTTTATAGCCAAATATATCAGAGTTTAAGCTTGAATAAATACAAAAAGGAATATGTAGAATTTTCCATGTAATTTCATGAAATTGTGTGTGCAGGAAGACAGGATCAGCTTAAACCACACTTCAGGCTAGCTTCTTTTCCCTTGCTGACATGAGAAACATCCTGTGACAGAAATTTTTAGGCAGACACATTTAACAATTTTGCTTGGAGAGTTCTTTAAAAGTCTAACTTGAAGATTTTTTAAAAATTCATATCCTTAGTCTCAAAGTCATAGTCAATAGATTTACTCTTTTGTAGCTAAGTGAACAGTTAAAAGCCTTTATTGCTACTTAAAATACCATATGGGTAACTACTTTCCATTATCTTAGAAGATTTCCCTCTGGGATGGCTACTTCATGTGATAAAATCCTGATGAACTTAAGACATTGGTGGAAGGATTTATTCCATTTTTTAGTTGACTCAGTACTGACTAGATGACTTAAGCTGAAAATCTTTTCAGAATATTACTAATAAAAACAATGCTTTAAGATATTTTTTAGGTGTAGGTGATCACCTTTACCATTATATAAAGTTACACAAGATAAATCTGAACTCGTCATTGTTGAAGAAATTACATGTTTAGCTGTAAAACTTAAATTTTAGGCAACTTTACTGTGAACTAAACATTCTAGAAATCTGATGATAACAGTTTGTGTATTGTGTGTAAGAATATATGCATTTCTCTTGTAGCCACGTCATGAATATTTTAATGTCCCTGTGTACTAAATGACTACTCTTCAAGTATGCAGAATTTCCCAGAGGAAATAGAGAGCTGATAAACTTATGAAAGAAAATGTCCTCAGCATGGTGACTGATTATCATGTAAAATAATTATAGATCATTTCAGATCTAATATCTTTATGATTGTATTTTTTCCTGTTCGTAACTTTCCTATTTTATTTCAGTTAATATGCACTCTGGATATAGCTTATTCCTGTCCATAACTGGCTTAATTTCTTGACAAAATACATCCTGTGTATTTTCATCTTAAACATATACATACACATATGTGAATAATCTTACACAGAAAAACATGGCAATCATTAAGGTTACCAAAGAAAATATGGCCAAAGTGTTCCATTGAAATAAGCAAGCCATAATATTTAGAGTGGCTTGGTATTTAGTTGTTGAAGAGAAAAGCTATATTTAATGTGATTATCTTACAATCTATAGGATTTGATGTTATTTAATGCTTTGTTAACTATAGTCTTAAATTTCTAAATACTAAAACCTTTAATATTCATCACTATTATGCTTTCAATAAAACTTGTAGCATATTTCATTGTAAAAGGAAAAGCACCAAATCATTACTTGTAGCTATAGAATTGAAGGCAAATTAAGTAAGTTGTCATTAAAGAGTAATTCCAGAAGATACTCACACTAGAAGACATTTAAAAATGTGTGAGGAACAAACTTAGTGTTGGGCAGGTATACACACCAGTTATTTCCATTCTTGCCATTCTTTCTGTAAGACACTACACTGGAAGCACTGGGCAACATTCGTCTTTCTCCCCTCTTCTGTCCGCCCCCATCCTGCAATATGTTATTCATCTGGTTTTAATGCTGCATAAATATGCATTGTCTCATGGCTGTTTGCTTTGGATGCTGTGTGCTGAGTTGTAACAAAATGTTGCTTCTTTTGTTATCTGTATACAGCTGCTTGCTTTAAATTAGTAGATTCTGAAATAGCTTTTCTTGCATGTCTAAAATAAAAGTATTGCATGTAAAAAAAAAAGAGAGAGAGATTTCTTTTCATGTTCGTTAGCTGCACCACTGTCTTCAAGGTCTGAACATCTGTCTTCAGTTTCACTTAAGCAGTTTTGCCAGCTTTCAATGGAGTTCTTAATTTCCTGGATAGCTGAGGGCTGACAAGATAGATCAGCAATTCAAGCGCCTGCTTAGGCAGATTCCAGGGCTCAATTCCCAGAGTGCCATGCAGGCCCCACCCCAAGGGCATGCACCTATAATCCCAGGCATCGGAAGTCTGAAAACAGGAGGATCACTATAATTTTGATCTGTATAGTAAGACACAGTAGATCCTGTGCTAAATACATTTTTCTTAAAAATCCTGGATACTTGTTTGAATCTGTTTCATGCATTCTAGTTCTATCCTGTATTGTTCATTCATTTCCATCATTTTTCCATTCTCCTCTATTTTTTTTTTTATTTATGTCTTCTTTACCTGTGCTGGGCAATTCTTTCATGATTGTTCTCCTTTCCTTTTGGACCTGAGACATTAGTTCTGCTGTTATTTCTTCTATAGCTTATGGACTTGTTTCTTTACTTCAGTTACTATAATTTCAGAGATTTGGGGTATGTGATTTTCAAATCGCTGTATTTCTTTATCTCCTGGATCTGTTCTGGGTGGGTTAAAGGACTGCTCCTGAATTTTGGCATTTTTGAAGTGCCCAGTAATCACCCAGACAGGGTACTGCAGGCTGCCCAGAGTCCACCAAAGTTCATAAATGGCTCCAGGAAAGCTCTGTGCCTGTGCACACTGGGCCCACAGACTGCAACTCTCCTGCATCCCACAGGCCACTCAGAGTCCACCTAAGTTCTGGAAAGGTTGGAGCACCACCAGCAGAAGCTCCATGTCTGTGTGCTGTAGGATAAGGTAGGTCAGAGCTTACCAGAATGTGGCAGGCTGCCCAGAGTTTACCAAAGTTCTTAAATGGCTCCTAGTATTGTAGTATAATTTGAATTTAGGTATCACAATACAATATGCTCTATTTTCCTAAACTCAAGATTCATTTGGCTGCCTGTTCAACTTTTTGAGGAACCGCTATGCTGTTTTCCCTAATTATAGTCACTATAATAATATGTCTTCACAACAAAAATTACAGACCGTAACCTTTCCATCATCGAATATCACTTTTTCAGCATTTCTGTCTAATAATGTGTTCTTGAATTGTGGGTAATACCCATTCCTAGAGATGCAAAGTAGCATCTCACTGGGGTGTTTATTTTTAATTCCCTAATTATTAGTCATATTGAGCACCTGCCCATCTCTTTCTTGACCTTTCTTCTTTTAAATGCCCACTACTCACTTTAGTCAAGTTATTAGGGTATTAGACCTCTACATTTTACTACCTGCTGCAGGCTAGCATAGCTGAGGAAATTCCCTAGAATGAGATTAAAAAAAAAAAAAAAGAGGTTGCCCACATAACTGGACATTTCCTTTCTGAAAAGATTTTTT
>NW_004524599.1:19425155-19426367 GCF_000260255.1 Octodon degus
TTATATTTTTTATTAATTTTATTGAGAAACAAATTGCAATGAGACACTTTCAAAATTGATTAGTAGGACAGTTTCAATAATTAATACATTGCATATTGTTCTCTTTATTGTGTTATTCATAGTGCAAGATGAAGACATGATATCCTGTTCAAACACTACTAGTACAAATCTTCTCACTGAATTAAGAGAAAGTAGCTGTATATCTATCCTAACAATTTTGTAAATACAGATACAAAATGATCCTTCATTTCTATCCCATTTTTTGTTTAGTTTTTTGTCAGAGATGGGTATTGCATTGCCATTTAAATATTGTACATGCGTGAATTGAGCAAAATAATCCTATCTAGTCCAGTAGCTCACAATAGTAGTGGGTTATCCTTAGGGCTGGCAATGCCAGAGGTTGTTGACTTGCACCTTTAAAGCTCAGCATAATAATATGGCTTTACATTTTATACATCATGTTCATACATTTGTGCTGGATGGTCAAAACCAGAAAAAACAAGACCTACATGGCAAGAAATGTAACTTTTGTATGTGCCAAGGACAGATAAATCCCCTCAGGATTTATCCAGAAGCCCTGTACCAGTTTGTACAACCTCTGTCAGCGTCAACCATGTGGATGAGTAACGGCCATTGCTTGGCTAATATGCTCTCTGTGAAAGCCTGAGAGAATGCTTTCTCTCTTTGTGACTCTCCCCAGGCACACTCTGCATCACTGATGAATTTCCTCTCTAGCCCCACAATCTTGATCAGTAAAGTTGGGACACAACTGAGTTACAGGATGTTGCAGTTCAAGTTCTCCTATGTCATAGTCCTCAATGAACTTGAAAGGCTGTCCTTGCAGCCCTGCTTTTTCTCTAATATTTGGTCTGCAAACTTAAGTTAACACTCCAGGAAAGAAGCTTAATGATATTACCCTATAACATAAGCATTTGAGCTTAACCTCACTATCTGTCTTACTATCAAACATCTTAGACATAATATGGAACAGGTATTTTTCCATCAAGTACTGATATGTTAGACTTTAAATCCCTACAGAATATGAAGAAAAGAATAAAAACATTTTTTAAAAATAGGAATAAGGGGGCCTGCCCCTTAGCTCAGTTCTTTAAGTGGCTGCTTCAACAAAGCAGTGAGGCTCAGGTTGCTGTGGTTCGAGCCCCACAACACAAGACAGCCAGTCATGCCTTGAAGGCATTCGGCGCAAAAAAA
>NW_004524599.1:19434794-19436282 GCF_000260255.1 Octodon degus
AAAAAAAAGAAATTTAGAAATCTAACTATATACAGTACTGTCGCAGGACAGTCCTATGACTTTTTTCTTTTCTATTGTTTTCATTTATTATCTTTTTATCTAAGAAAACATTTACTTGAGAGACAGTATAGCAGTAATTGGTATGACATGACAAGCAGTACATATTTAGAAGACCAGAATGACAGGCCTTCCAAGCATGTCCCTAATATTACACATTGCAATCTTCAGTGCACTTGCTTACTTTACTGGTATCAGCATATATAGTCAGACAGGGTGAGAATCCTACCAATTAAGAGCTACTTTCAAAAGCCTGCTGAAGATTCTCAGGATCATTGCCTTAACCATTTTGTGCATATAAATGTATGGTTCTCCCCCATCATGTTTCCTAGCTTTTCTCCTCACACTCTTTTCATTATTTGATCCTTAAGTACTCTTTGTGCTTTTAATTGCATTATATCTTTCTATATTTTTATTTCTTCTTTTGAGTTCTTACACTAGAGAGACCATACAATATTTACACATGTGGGTCTGGTTTATTTCACTTATAAGTAAAACCTCAAGTGACATCCACTTAAATATGAAGGTCTCCAGTATATCATTCTTTATAGCTGAGTAATATTCCATTATATAAAAATACCACATCTTTTTCATCTATTACTCAGGTGATGTGCATTTTTGTTGTTTTCAGCATTTTGCTATCACAAATCGTGCTGCTATAAACATAGGTGCATATACGTCACTATGATATGAAATTTTCAGTTCCTCTGGGAAAATTCCTAGTAGGGGGATAGCTGGTTTGAATGGGATTTCCAGTCCTAGGTTTTTAAAGAGTCTCCATACTAAATTCCATAATGGTTGCACCAGTCTACATTCCCACCAGCAGTGGAGAAGGGTTCCTTTTTCCCCACATCATCTCCAACATTTGTTTTTGGTTGATTTCTTTATGATAGCCATTCTTTCTGGGGTAAGATGGTATATCAGTCTTGTTTTAATTTGCATTTCACTGATGGCTAGTGATCTGGAGCATTTTTTCATATATTTATTCGATTCTTTAATTTTGTCTGCTGGGAACTGTGTGTTCATCTTAAATGCCCATATCTGGATTAAGTCTTTAAAATTGGGGGCACAAATGTTTTTTAGTTCTTTATAAATTCTAGAAAGAGGACCTTTGTCTGAGTGCTTATTACATGATTTTTCCAAATTTGTGGGTTGTCTTTTCACTTTGTTGGTAATTTCTTTTGACCTGCAAAAACTTCTCAATAAAAGAAGATCCCAGTTGTTAATTCTTTCAAGTATTACCCATATGATTTGATTTTTGTTCATGAACTCTTTGCCTACAAAATACAGCAAAATCAAAAAAAGACCATAAACAAACAAGACAACTGCACACACAACCTTTGGGGCAGGGGAGATGGCTCAGCAGAATAAGCGCTTACCTGGCAAGTGCAAGGGCCTAAGTTCAATCCCTGGTTCCGGAAAAAAAAAAAA
>NW_004524599.1:19436792-19443337 GCF_000260255.1 Octodon degus
ACGTTACAGTACAAGTTCTCATATGTCCTGAGTCTTAATTGACCTTGGAAGGCTAGGGCCAAAATGTTGGCTTTCCTTGTAGCCCTCCTTTTCATCTAATTTTGTCTGAAAACTTAGGTTGTTAACCATCCAGAAGACAAGCTTATTGTTATTGTCAAACAACTTAGGCTGTTAAGCTGAATCTGACTGTCTGCATATCAAACATCTTAGGCATAATATGGAACAGATATTTTTCATCAAGTATTGATATCTTGAACTGTAAGTCCCTGCAGAATCCAGCACCATTTTTTAAAGAGGCTATCTTTCTTCCAGTAAGCATGTTTGGCCCCTTTCTCAAAGATAAGGTAGCTGCTGAGCATGTTTGTAGATGCTTCTGCATCTTCTAATCTATTCCATTGATCCTCAGGTCTATTTGTTGCCAATACCATGCAATCTTTATCATAGTAGCTTTGTAGTATAATTTCTAATCACCAATTGTAATGCCTCCAGCCTTGTCTTTGTTGCCCATGACTACCTTTGCCATTTTAGATCTTTCCTGGTTCGAAATAAACTTTAGGAATGATTTCTCTAGGTTTGTGAGGTATGTTGATGGTAGTTTGATAGGGATTTCATTAAATCTGTACAATTGTGAGAGTATGGCCACCTTCACAAATGTTGGTTTTTCCTATCCAGGAACAGGAAATATCTTTCCATTTTCCAAAATCCTCTACGATCACTTTTTTCAGAGTGCTGTAATTTTCATTGAATAGATCTTTGACTTCTTTAGTTAGGTTAATTCCAAGGTATTTCATTTTCCTTGGTGCTATTATAAAAAGTATTGTTTCTCTAATTTCCCTCTCAGTTTGTTTGTTATCTGTGTAGACGAATGCTATTGAATTTTTGGTCTTGACATAGTATCCTGCTATGCTACTGAATTTTTGTATTAATTCTAGTAGCTTCGTTGTGGAGTTTTTTGGTCTGCCAAGTAAAGTATCACGTCATCTGCAAATAATGATAGTTTAACTTCTTTACCTATTCTTATTCCTTTTATTTCTCTCTCTTGTCTAATGGCTCTAACTAATGATTCCAGAACTATATTGAATAGGAGTGGTGATAGAGGACATCCTTGTCTTGTACCAGATCTGAGAACAAAATATTTCAGGTTTTTTTAATAATTTTATTGAGAAATAAATAGCAATGAGACATTTTCAAAACCAAGTGTTAGGACAGTTTCAATGATTAATTCATTACATATTGTTGCTTTCTTAGTGGTTTTTATATTGTAGTAGATGCAGACATGATATCCTGTCCACTATTAAAATAAATCGTTCTATTCATTGAATTAAGAGAATGTAATTGTATATCTAACCTAACTCTTTTGAATATAAAGATACAAAATTGTCCTTCAATTGTATCTCCATTTTTGTTTAGTTTTGTCAGAGAAGAGTATTCCATTGTCATTTAAATATTGTAGGTGTGTGAATTCAGCAAAATATTCCAATATAGTCCAGTAGTCCATAATAGTAGTGACTTTTTTTTTTTTTTGAGGTACCGAGGATTGAACTCAGGATTCTGTGTTTGCCAGGCAAGCATTTATTCTACTGAGCTATCTCCCCGGCCCAAGATTTTTTTTTTTTTTGCCCCGAATGCCTTCAAGCAGGTTTGGCTGGCTTGAGTTGTGGGGATCGAACCACAGCAACCTGAGTTTGACTGCTTTGTTGAAGCAGCCACTTAAAGAACTGAGCTAAGGGGCAGGCTTTTCCATAACACTGGCAATGTCAGAAGTTGTTGACCTGAGCCTTTTACAGCTCAGCATATTAATATGGGTTTACTCTTTATACTTTGTTTTTATATTTTTCTGCTGGATGGTTAAGACCAAGATTAAGCAAGACCTATATAACAAGAAAAGTAACTTTTTTATAAGACAATTTCAATAATTAATACATTGCATATTGTTGTCTTCTTAGTGGTTATTCACAGTACAAGATGCAGACATGATATCCTGTCCAAATACTATCAGTACAAATCTTTCTTCTCATTGAATTAAGAGAAAGTAGCTGTATACTGATCCTATTTGTTTTATACAGATACATAATGGTCCTTCCACAGTATCCCCTTTTTTTTTTGTTTAGTTTTGTTGGAGATGGGTATACCATTGTCATTTAAATATTGTAGTTGTGGGAATTCAGCAATATAATCCAATATAGTCCAGTAGTCCATAATAGTAGAGAGTTATCCATAGGACTGGCAATGTCAGAAGTTGTTGACTTGAGCCTTTCACAACTCAGCATATTAATATGGCTTTACTTTTTATACCTCTTTTTTATACATTTCTGCTGGATTTCTAAGACCAAGATAAAGCAAGACCTATATAACAAGAAAGGTATCTTTTTTTATCTGATGAGGTCATTCAAGTCCCCTCAGGATTTATCTTGTCACCCTGTATGCAGTTTGCAGGTCCTTTGTCAGTGTCAGCCATGTGGATGAGTCACAGCCATTGCTTGACAAATTCGCTCTTTCTGAAAGCCTGCTAGAATGCTTTCTGTCCATGTGACTCTCCTTAGGCACACTCTACATCATCAATCACTTTGCTGTGTGGCCCCATAATCTCCTTGATCAGAAAATTTGAGACACAAGTGAGTTACATGATGTTACAGTATATATATATATTCTCCTATGTCCTTACTCCTCAATGACCTTGAAAGGTTAGGGCCAAAATATTGACTCTCCTTGCCGCCCTTTTTTTGCTCTAATTTATGGTTTACAAACTTAGTTTGTTAACCTTCCAAAAGAAAAGCTTATTATTGCTCTACAACATATGCAGGTGGGCTTAAACTCTCTGTCTGAATATCAAACAACTTATTCATAAGATGGAATATTTTTTAAAAAATTAAATTGAGATGCAGTCTGGCCGTAATTGGTATGTCATGACAAGCAGTACATATTTAGAAGACCAGAATGGCAGGCATTCTAAGCATGATCCTACTATCACACATTGCTTTCTTCGGGGTAGTCACTCAGTTCACATGTATCAGCTTATATAGTTAGTCAGGGTGAGAATCTTACCAGGTAACTGCTAGTTTCAACAACCTGCTGTTAGTTCTCCGGGTCATTGCCTTACCCATCTTGTACATATAAATGTATGGCTTTGCCCCTGACATGTTTCCTAGCTTTTCTCTTTGCCCTCTTTTTGTTGTCTAATTCTCAAGTTCTAACTTTCCTTTTAATTGTGTTATACCATTCTATTTGTATTTCTTCTTTTCAGTTTTTATATTAGGGAGACTATACCATACTTCCACATGTGAGTCTGGGTTATTTCGCTTATGAGTATATCTTCAAGTGGCATCCACTTAAATATGAAGCTTTCAAGTTTATCATTCTTTATAGCTGAGTAATACTCCATTGTATAAAAATACCACACCTTTTTCATCCATCCTTCCTGCTGCTGCCCTTGGAGGTTGGCCTGCTTTGCCCTTCTGGGAAGATGTTCTGCTCCTGGATTAGCTGCATGGTTTTGACCCCTAGTCTCAATGCAGGGACTTCAGCTTCAGAGTTTCAACCCAGACCTGTATGACAGGCCTGGGCTGGTTCTGGAGGGGTATGGGGGTGGGTGGGAATAAGAGAGCATAGAAGCTCTCCTGCACACTCACTAGGCTTGGGCTGTGGTGGGTTTGGAGGGCTCCCAAGAGTATGGTGGAAGTTCTCACTCACAGGGCGGGCTGTGCCGGCTCTGGAGGGACGGGGGAGGTCTGAAGAACATGGGGAAAGGTCTCTCGCATGCAGCTGGCCAGGTCTTGGTCCAGCGGGTGCAGGAGAGAGCAGAAGCTCTTCCACACATTCGCAGGGACTGGGGTTTGGCGGATCTCTGGTTGATTTCTTTATGATAGCCATTCTTTGTGGGGTGAGATGGTATCTCAGTCTTGTTTTAATTTGCATTTCACAGATAGCTAGTAATGTGGATCATTTTCATGTATTTATTCACTTCTTTAATTTCAACCTCTGAGAAGTGTGTGTTCATCTCAAATGCCCATTTCTGGATTGGGTCTTTAAATTTTGTGGCCCTAATGTTTTTACTTCTTTGTTAATTCTAGAGAGCAGACCTTTGTCTAAGTGCTTATTAGCCAAGAATTTTTTCAAAATTTGTGGGTTGTCTTTTCACTTTGATGTTAATTTCTTTTGATGTGTAAAAACTTCTCAACAAGAGGAGATCCCAGTTGTTAATTCTTTCAAGTATTACCCATGTGATTTGATTTTTATCCATGAACTCTTTGCCTACACCTATGTCTTCAAGAGTTCCTCCTACTTTCTCTTCCAGGAGATTTAGTGTTTCTGTTTTAATGTTCAGATCTTTAATCCACTTTGACTTTAGCTTAGTGCATGGTGACAGACCTGCATCAAGTTTTAGTTTTCAGCATGTAGACAGCCTGTTTTTCCAGCACCATTTGTTAAAGAGGCCATCTTTCTTCCAGTAAGTGTGTTTGGCTCCTTTGTCTAAGATCAAGTGACTGAGTGTGTTTGTAGAGGCCTCTGCATCTTCTAATCTAGTCCATTGATCCTCAGGTCTATTGGTTACCAATATTATGCTGATTTTATCACAGTAGCTTTGTAGTATAATTTCAAGTCGAGAATTGTAATACCTCCTTCCTTGCCTTTGTTGCCTAAGATTGCCTTTGCTACTCTAAGTCTTTTTCTGCTTCCAAATAAATTTCAAGAATTATTTCTCTAGGTATGTGAGGTATGTTGGTGGTAGTTTGATACGGATTGCATTAAATTTGTAAAACAACTTCGGGAGTATGGCTATCTTCATGATGTTGGTTCTTCCTATCCAGGAACATGGAGTATCTTTCCATTTTCTGAAATCCTCTATGATCTCTTTTTTCAGAGTACTGTAATTTTTCTTGAAAAGATCTTTGACTTCTTTAGTTATATTAATTCCAATGTATTTCATTTTCTTTGGTGGTATTGTAAAAGATATTTGTTCACTAATTTCCCTCTTATCTGTGTAGAGGATTGCTATTGCCTCTTGGGTATTGACTTTATATCCTGCTATGCTACTGAATTTGTGTATCAGTTCTAGTAGCTCTTTGGTGGAGTTTTTTGGGTATTCCAAGTAAAGTATCACGTCATCTGCAAACAATGATAATTTAATTTCTTCTTTACCTATTCTTATTCCTTTTATTTCTCTCTCTTGTCTAATAGCTCTAGCTAATGATTCCAGAAATTTATTGTATAGGAGAGGTGATAGAGGACATCCTTGCCTTATGCCAGATCTGAGAGTAAAGGGTTTTAGTTTTTCCCCATTTAGAATTATGTTAGCCATTGGGTTTTCATAGATGGCATTTATCAAATTGAAGTAGAGGCCATCTATTCCTATTTTATGTAGGACTTTTGACTTTGTCAAAAGCCTTTTCTGTGTCAATTGAGATGATCATGTGGTTTTCACATTTCACTCTATTGATATAGTGTATTACACTTATAGATTTGTGTATATTGAAACATCCTTGCCTCCCTGGGATGAATCCTACTTTGTCGTGGTCTGTAATTTTCTTGTTAATCTGCTGTATTCTATTTGCTAGGACTTCATTAAGGATTTTTGCATCTATGTTCATGAGGGTGATTGGCCTGTAGTTCTCTTTTCTAGTAGCATCTTTCCTTGGTTTTGTTATCAATATAATACTTGCCTCAAGGAATGATTTTGGGAGGACTGCTTCCTTTTCACTTTCATTGAAGAGTTTGAGGAGTATTAGGATTATATCTTCTGTAAATTTCTTATACAACTCAGCAGTGAATCCATCAGGGCCTGGACCTTTTTTTTGCCAGTAGGGTTTTTATTATATTTCTTATTTCATTGGCTGTTATTGAGTTATTGAGAGTTGTTCTATCTTCTTGATTCAGTTTTAGTAATTTGTACTTTTCTAGAAATTTGTCCCTTTCTTGTGTGTCTTCTGTTGTGCAAGAGTAAAGGTTCTCAAAGTAGCTATTGACAATCGTCTGAATTGCCACTGCGTCTGTGGTAGTTACACCCTTTTCATTCCTTATGGCTTGTATTTCAATTTTTTCTTTCCTCTTTTTGATGGGGCTAGCAAGGGGCATATCAATTTTATTGAACCTTTCAAAGAACCAGATTTTCTTGTGTGTGTTTAATTTTTTTCCATAATTTTATTGAGAAACAAATAGCAACGAGACGGTTTCAAACAAAATTGGTAGGACAGTTTCAATAACTAACACATTGCATACATTCTTCCTAGTGGTTAATTGTGTAAAAGACATGGACATGATATCTTATTTACAAACAATATTAGAACAAATCCATCTATTCATTAAGAGAATGTAACTATATATCTATCCTAACCATTTTGAATACACAGACACAAAATGGACATTCATCGGTATCCCCTTTTTTTGTTCATTTCCATTATTTGAATATTATAGGTGTGTTAACTCAGCAAAATATTCTAAGAGTCCAGTAGTCCATACTAGTGTTGAGTCTTCTGCTTCACTTGCAATGTCACAAATTGTTGACCTGAGTCCCCTACAGCTCAACATAACAACGTGGCTTTACTTTT
>NW_004524599.1:19446922-19465260 GCF_000260255.1 Octodon degus
TTTTTTTTTTTTTGGTGGAACCAGGGATTGAACTCAGGCCCTTGCACTTGCCAGGGAAGCGCTTATTCCATTGAGCCATCTCCCTGGCCCCTGAACTGTTTTTTTGTTTTTTTGTTTTTTGTTTTTTCTCAAGTGAATTAATTTCTACTCTAATCTTTATGATTTCTTCCTGTGTTTGGGCTCTGAGTTTGGTTTGCTCTTTCTTTTCTAGATGTTGAAGTTGCAGAATTAGTGTGTTTGTTTGTTCCCTTTCTGTTTTCCTAATGTGTGAGTTCACAGCTATGAATTTCCCTCTGAGAACTGCTTTCATCGTATCTCATAAGTTCTGATGAGTTGTGCTTGAATTTTCATTGAAATGTAGATGTTGTTTAATTTCTTGTTGAATTTCTTTCATCTGTGACCCACTGGTTGCTGAAGAGGATGTTGTTTGATTTCCATGTATTTATTGGGTTTTTCTGTTTCTTTTGTTATTTATTTCCAATTTCATTGCACTACAGTCAAGTAATATGCATGGGATAATTTCTGTTTTCTTGCGTATACTTAAGCATGACCTATGGACTAGTATGTGGTCTATTTTAGAAAATGACCCATGTGCAGCTAAAAAAAATGTGTATTCAGCTGTGGTGGGGTGGAACAGTCTGTATATGTCCACTAAGCCCATTTGTTCCAAGCTCCGGTTCAGTTCTGGTAGTTCTTTGCTAATTTTTTGACTGCTTCCCCTATCTTTTTGGGATAAGCGTGTGTTAAGGTCTCTTGTTAAGACTGTAGTATTGGATATTAGATTTTTCTTATCCATTAAGATTTGTCTCATATAGTTGGGTGCTCCCATGTTTGTTACTGCATTTTCTTTGAAAATGCAGAGTACTGTAATTTTGTACATAGTTATGAGTGTTACCTCTTTCTCTTGAATTTTTCCCCAACTGGTATATAGTGGTCTTCTTTATTTCATTTGATCATTCTTGCTTTGAATCTGAGACTGTCTGAGAACAAGATTACTACTGTTGCCTTTTTCTGAGGTGCTGTGGCATGTAGCATTATTTTCCATCCTTTTACTTTCAGCCTACAATTTTCTTCATGAGTTAAGTGTGTTTCTTGTATACAGTACATTGTTGGGTTTTGTTTCCTAATCTATGGTGCCAGTCTATTTCTTTTAATTGGTGAATTGAGTCTACTTACTTTGATGGTTATAATTGAGATGTATTGACATGATTGACATGTTATTTACCTGCTGTTATTTAATCCTGGCCCTATTTAGTGAGTTCTTTCCCTTCTCATTCATGGAATTCTGATCTTTTTGGTCTTTCTCTAGAACATATTTTAGTAGTCTGTGTGGGGTTGGCACGTCATCATGAAATTCTTTAGCTTTTCTTTGTCATGGAAGTATTTCACTTCTCCATCCAACTTTTAAAGAGAGTTTTGCAGCATATGGTAGTCTGGGCTGGAATTTGTTCTCATAGAGGACTTAAAGTACTCTGCTCCATGTTCTTCTTGCCTTCGTGGTTTGTGAAGAGAAGTCAGCTGTTATACTGATGGGTTTTCCTTTAAATGTGATCCATTTCTTTTCTCTAGCTGCTTTCAGTATATGGTTCTTGTGCTGGATCTTTAGGATCTTGACTATTATGTGTCTCTGTATGCGTGTGTGTGTGTGTGTGTGTGTGTGTGTGTGTGTGGTGTTGTTGTCATTGTTTTTCCTTCTGGGCACCAGGGTTTATTTCACAACAGAATCACTAGGAACTTGGCCTGCGATGCACACATGGCTCCAGGTGCTATGGGACACATGGTGACAAGCATGACTATCAGCTGGGCTCACAGGCTCCATGTGGCCCTGATGGTATCTACAGAAGTAGTGGCAGGAGAAAACCTAACTACTTGGGCATGAGGCCTGGGTGCTATGGTCTATTTGTTCAAGGGGTGTCTGATGTTCTGGCCAGCGAACTTGTCCTTGCAACCCAGCTCCTACTCAATTCAGAGGATCTGGTTGTACTTGGCTGGGCTCTCGGGTCAACAGGGTGCACCAGTCTTGATCTGCCCAGTACTGAGTCCCACCACAAGGTCAGCAACGAAAATGTCTTCTGTCTCCCTGGACTGGTGGTACACCATGACATCCCAGCCATTGGATTTAGCCAGCTTGCTTGCCTGCAGGGACTCAGTCACCAAGCCAATCTGATTGACTTTGAGCAGCAGGCAGTTACAGGCCTTTTCTTTCACAGCATTGACAATGCACTTGGGGTTGGTCACTGGAAGGTCATCAACCACCACATGGATGCCAGCATTGGCTGTGAACTTCTGCCACGCGCCCCAGTTGTCCTGGCCAAAGGGGTCCTCAATGGACACCACTGTGTAGTCCTTGATGAAGGACTTGTGGAAGTCGCCCAGCTGATCGGATGAGATGTACATACTGGGGTGGTCAGGAGTCTTAAAGTCCAGGTCATACTTCCCAGACCTCAAGAATTCAGACACAGCTATGTCCATGTTGATGACTACCTTGTCTGAGTAGCCAACTTTCCCAATGGCAGTCTTCAGCAACTCCAGGGCTTTCTTATTCTCCAAGATGTTGGGTGTGAAGCCTCCCTCATAGCCCACGTTGGTGGCATCCTTGCTGTACTTCTCCTGGATGATGTTCTTCAGGTTGTGGTAGACCTCAGCCAGCCCCAATGTGTATGGCCACCTTAAAGCTGGCTGTGCCCACAGGCAAGATCATGAACTCCTGCATGGCCAGTTTATTGCCAGCGTGCGAGCCACCATTGATCATGTTGAAGGCAGGGACAAGCAAGATGACCTCGGGGTTGCCTGCCAGGTCGGCTATGTGGCAGAACAGGGGCACCCCCTTCTCCATGACACTGGCCTTACACACTGCTAGAGACACTCTCAGGATGGCATTCACCACAAACTTGGATTTATTCTCAGTCCTGTCCATCTCAATCAAAATGCACGCCCAAGAGATCTTTGATACTCCTGGGAACCCCACTGTGGAAGTTGACCTCTACACCTCCAAAGGTCTCTTCTGAGCTGTTGTGCCCAATGGGGCCTCCACTGGCATCTACAAGGCCCTAGAACTGCGTGACAATAACAAGACCCACTCCCTGGGCACGGGTGGATCAAAGGCTGTTGAGCACATCAATAAAGCTATTGCACTTGGCCTGGTTAGCAAGAAACTAATGTGGGGCAGGAGAAGATAGCCAAGCTGATGGTCGAGATGGAGCACATCAACATGTTGGATTTCCAGCTACTAGATCTCGTCACCCAGGAATGAAAAAGAGGGTGCTATAGTCACCGAGATGCAGTTGAAGGAGTGAGCTGCCTCTGCATGTTTTTAATTGAGTTGATGTTCTTTGGAGTTCTGTATGCCTTGGTTATTTGAATGTCAGATTGTTTCCCCATATTTGGGAAGTTTTCTGCTATTACTTCTGCCCATATTCTTTTTATATCATTTGTATTGACTCCTTCCTTCTCATTATGCCTATTCATCTCACATTGTTCATCTTTGCATCATCTTGCATGTAATGAATTATTTTTTCCTGCATCCTACTTGTTTTTAAGATATTTTTCTTACCTTTTCACTAGCTGCAATGGTGTCTTCAAGATCTGAAACTCTATCTTCACTTTCACTCAACTGGTCTTGCAAGCTTGTGATTAAGATTTTTAAGTTCCTTTGTATCTCTTTGACTCTGCTTCATGTGATCTATTTCTTTCCTATATTGTTAATTGAAGGATTCCATCATTTTTCTAATCTCTATTTTTTATCAGGGTCTTCTTGAGAAACAGTTATTAATTCTTTCATTATAGTTATCCTTTCTTTTTTTGCATCAGAGATTATTTCTGTTCTGATGTCCTCTATATGTTTCTGCATTTGATTCTTTACTTCAGACACTATTAATTCAGAGATTTTTTTTTTATTGCAGTGGTTATTTCTGATCTGAGTTCCTCTATATGTTTCTGCAGTTGTTTCTTTACTTTAGAAGCTATTAATTCAGACATTTCAGCTGTGTGATTCACAATTTCTTCTGTGCTAGTGTGTTCTGCACTTGTTCTGGGTGGGCTCAGGGCCTGAGATTGCATTTGTTCCTTCTCTTTATCATTTTGTATGGCACTGTCCTCAGACCTTCGGTGTAGAGCTTTGATGCAGTTATAACCTTAGCACCTACTGAAATTTGGGTGCAATCTATGAAGTTTGAATTCATCCAGTTGTGCCTGGCCTTGGTCTGGCTACTGTGCTCATCTTCCTCCTGCTGCAGCCCTTGTAAGTGAACCTGTTGTGCCCCTCTGGCAAGATGTTCTGCTCTTGGATTAACAGGGTGGTTCCAGCCCCTAGCCTCTCTGCAGGGAGTTCAGCTGCAGAGTTTCACCCCAGGCCTGTATGCCAGGCCTGAAAAAAAAAATTAAAACTAAACAAAAAATTAAGCATTATTTTTGGGGCCGGGGAGATGGCTCATTAGAATAAGCACTTGCCTGGCAAGCACAGGGCCTGAGTTCAATCCCCGGTTCCGGAAAAAAGAAAAAAAAATTAAAACTAAACAAAAGTATGCCAGGCCTGGGCTGGATCTGTAGGGGTTCAGAGAGCAGGACAGAAGGACTCACTCACAGGTGGGCCTGGGCTGGGTTTGGAGGGATCCAGCAGGCAAAGGGGAGTGTGGAAGCTCTCCCACACACTCACCGGGCCTGGTCTTGGGCTGGATCTGGTATGTAATATTGTAAATCATCATTATCGTTTCAGTAACATTCACAATCTCTCCACCAGAAGTAAATTCCATCTCAAAAAGCCATTTTATTACTCAAAAATAAGAAGCAACTTCTCATTCAGCTAAATTTTATCCTACCATTTCAGCCTTTGAGTCTTATCTGCCAGGATCCACTTTGAACTCTAGATTTTCCTGCTGTTTTCAGAACACTTGTAGTTGCCTTCTCCACTAAAGTCTTGGAGCCCTCAAAGTTGCCACAAGGGCTAGAATCTTTCTCTTCCAATTTCCTGCTCTGTTTGATGTTTAAGGCTCCTACCATGAGTCATGAATGTTCATAATGACACCTGGAATGGAGAATCTATTCTGGGGTTTCAACTCGCTTTGCTCACATCAGTCAGAATACTGACTAGCTCTGGAGCTACAGCCCTATAAGACATTCAACTTCCTTCTTTCTTCTTTCCTTGTCCCCTCTATCCCTCCATCCTACCCTCCCTCATGTCCTCCTTTCTCGCTGAAGATCAAATCCAGAACTTTGTGCATGCTGGGCAAGTGCTTACCCCTGAGGTATACCACCCAGCTCCAAGATGTACTTCTTGACTTGACAGTCAAAATTATTCTTCAATCCATGGGTTACAGACTGCATGCTGTTAGCTGCCTGAAAGCATTATCTGGGCACAATGCTGTGTGCCTGTAATTGCAGCTACTCAGGAGGCTAAACTAGGAGCCCCACCGTCTTGAGGGAAGTCTAAGCAATTTAGAATCACCCTGTCTCTCTTCCCATTTGTAGAAATACATAGGTTGAGTGACATTCAAGAAGGTATCTGAGAATAAGGGCACTACTTCTGGATTAATCATTTGTTGTGTTTCTTTTTGATAAGGCTCTAACTTATTTAATGTTTTGAGGTTTTTGTAGCTGTTATTAGTGAAATTAAAAGTAAATGCCAAGTGAGACTGCCCAGGGACCGCCGGATCCTCACTTAACCCAGAGCGCAGACCCAGCATGTGAGTGAGACCACCTGGGGCCCACCAGATCCTCATTCAACCTAGAGCCCAGGCCCAGTGTGGAACCCTTCAGCAGAACTCCCTGCAAAGAGGCTAGAGGCAAGACCCACCCAGCTGATTCAGGAGCAGAACATCTTGCCAGAGTAACACAGAGGGTTCACCTCCAAGGGCTGCAGCAGAAAGAAGTGGAGCACAGCAGCCAGACCCAAGCCACACCCACCTGGATGATTTTGAACTTGGTAGACCCAGACCTGGTGCTAAGGAAATAACTCTATCTAAGCTCTACACCAAAAGGCAGAAGACAGTGCTGTAGAAAATGACAAAGAGAAGGAAAAAAATGCAGTCTCATGCCTGGAGCCCACCCAGAAAAATGCAGAAAACACTAACATATAAGAAACTGGAAATCACATACCTGAAATCTCTGAATACTAACATTGGAAGTAAAGAAACAAATGCAAAAAGATATAGAGGAAATCAGATCAGAAATAATTTCTGAAGTTAAAAAAAGAAGTGATAACTATAATCAAAGAAGTACTACATGTTTCTAAAGAAGACACTGATAAAAATACAGCAGAATATAAAAATGATGGAACCCTTCAATATGCAATATAAGAAAGAAATAGAAAGCATGAAGCAGTTTCAAAGTGATATACAAGAAATTAAAACCTCAATCACAAGTTGGCAAAACCGTTTGAATAAAAGTGAAAATAGAATTTCAGATCTAAAAGACACCATTGCAGCTAGTGAAAAAGTAAGAAAAGATCTTTTAAAAACAACTAGGATGCAGAAAAACATAGCTCAATACCTGCAAGATGATGCAAAGATGAACAATGTGAGACTAATAAGCATCAATGAGAAGGAAGGAGTCAATACAAATGATATAAAAAGAATATGGGCAGAAGTAAAAGCAGAAGAGCTGGGGAGATGGCTCAGTGGAATAAGTACTTCCCTGGCAAGCGCAAGGGCCTGAGTTCTATCCCCAGTTCTGCCAAAAAAAAAAGAAGTAATAGCAGAAAACTTCCCAAATATGGGGCAACAATCTGACATTCCTGTAACCGAAGCATATAGAACTCCAAATAATATCAATCCAATTAAAACTACACTGAGACATATAATAATCAAGATCCCAGAAATTCAGCACAGTAACAGTATACTAAAAGCTGCTAAAGAAAAGAAACAGATCACATTTAAAAGAAACCCCATCAGAATAATGGCAGATTTCTTTACACAAACCATAAAGTCAAGAAGAGCATGGAAAAAAGTAATACCAGTCTTGCAAGAAAACAAATTCCAACCCAGACTGATACACCCTGCAAAACTCTCTTTCAAGTATAATGAAGAAATGAAATACTTCCATGACAAAGAACAACTTAAGAATTTCATGATGACAAAGTCAAGCCTACACAGACTACTAAATGATGTTCTAGAGAGGGACCAAATTGATCACAGCCCTATAAATGAGAATGGAAAGAACCCACCAAATAGGGCAAACAAACACAGGAGAATAAGAGGTATACAATAGTAGTCTTTCAGTTATTCTTTTGTGTACAGCAGCTAAATATTTCCATCAGCACACTCTATAAATGGACTACTCTTCCACCCTATGGGTCATAATTCCATCTGGGACTACAGGGTGGATTTCAAGGAAATAGCAATAACTCAGTCCCACAAGTGACACCTGGCTACCAGTAAGTGTCACGGACATTATCCATGTTCACAACACACTAGAACTTTGTGCAACATCCTATCCCCAAACTGGTAGAAGTGCTGGTCATTTATTTGCCATTCCAGTATTTACCTTATTTTTTATTCTTAGTAATTCTTTACTATCCTGAAAACTTGTTCTTAGTTTAATAAAAGAATAAAAAATTTAAAAATGCCATTACTTTTATTAAACTACTTAACAGATTACCCTGAATATCACTTGAGTAGGCATCATTTTAGCCGGTTGGTTCTTGTGTTGAATTAATTTGATAAAATTTTCATCTTTATATTTACTGATATATTATCTTACAAAAGTTAACAAAAAATCATGCAAATTTTGGTCATCCTGTGTTTAAATAACTGGATTGGTAAGTGATTAATTGTGCTGATCACATGAATAAATGAACATGCACAGCCAGCACATGGGTAGGGTTTAAAGATATTCCTGATGAATGGATTGTAGGTGTCACCGATCTAATGGAGGCCCATGGAAATCTATACCATACCAAGAACATATCTCTGTGTGGCAGACAGAACCTAAGTTGATCTCAAGTGAATGCAAATTAAGTAAGGGAAACATGTCTACAACAGCCCCAGGCACCTGCAGAGCTATCACAAGAGCTTAGAGAGACAAAGACTGCAACAGCAGAGGAGCTGGACCTGGGCCGTGCAGTTTGTACACCTGCATGCTCTGTCACCAGGTCAGCTGCACAGGGCACCAGTATGAGCCCCACTCTCTTCCCTCACTCCTGTGTAGGAACAGTTAGGACCCTGAGGAAGGGTTATCCTAGGGACCTGGACCCTCTGTATCTCACCAAGGAGCTGAGCTGACACCCTCAGGTTTTGAGACCTGCTTCTGAGCAGTTACACTGAGCTGTCAGCCTGTGGTCTTAACACCAGCTCTGCGCACAGTACTGTCTCTCAAAGTGCAGGTTGCCATGCCTACCCAAATACCACAGTTACCCCCAAGAACAATAACAAGCCCAACATCCAGTCAATCAAGTGTCACCCCTCAGGCAGGTGGAAGCCCTATAAAACAGGATAACTGCTCAGATTTGAGGTGGCTCAGCTCTGATCCCCACTCCTCCAGGTGGCTCTCCACTAACTCTTCTTACAACACCTATAAAAAATCACTTTTGCTCTGCACTGGTCCATCCAGGGAGAGTCTGCTGAGCCCTAGACTCCAGTCCCGCTGGAGACAACACCTGCTGACCTAGCAGAGTTCAGAGAAGCCCAGGCGCTCCTGTGGCTGCTGAAATAATGTCCCCCATACAATGGGTCTCAGCCTCTTCCACTTGCCTCAGTGCACACTTCCCAGCAAGGAAGCAGTGAAGGAACTTAAGGAAATGTTAGCTAAGCAAGTCTGCATAGCTGGTGCGATGGTACAGTCAACCATTTCCCCTGTGTACTTCTTTATTGAGTAACTAAAAAATTAAGAAAGATATCTTCCCTGAAAGTGAATTTAGGGACCCAGAGCTGATATGCAGCTCTGGTTGTGAGGCCCACACATCCTTCTCAGCTTGCTCAGGAAAGTAACTGCAGAGTTGGAGCCTTCCATGCAAGAACCACTGTTCTCCCAAGGAAACAAAGTGAAGCTTTGAGGCAAAGATATAGACCAACAAGTACAGAAATCCTAAGTGCCTGTCGCAGTAAGGTGCACAAAATGACTCTCAGGCACTCAGCAAGCCACAGGCCAGGAGCCAGCACACAGCTCTCCAGATGTGCCCCTCTCTCCAGTGTGTACACTGCGCCTTCAGGAAGCCCCTACTTCCAGTCCTTCCCAACCTGTTATTCTCAAGGTACAATGTACTTTGAAATTTTTCAAAATTTTGACCGCAATTATTTTTCTAAAACTGATTACTGACTTCCATTGGAAATGGAGAGGATTGATTGTGATTATGATGAAGGCCAAGGAACCCAGGTGCCTGTTCACTGTTCATCTTTACAGTGCTTCTTATTACTGCATGTATTGTAATTAGCATCAGGAAGATGCTGACTGCTCGACTATGGGGCAGCAGGGAGAGGGCAAAGCTGAACCCCAGGGCTGGCGATGGAGCAGAGGAGCCCTTGCCCCTGGTGAAGCCAGCTCCCATGGCACTGATGTCTTAACAGCAGTGGGACGTGGCCAGGAGCCCTGGGACTGACAAGGATACATAGGGCCTGGCCGTGCCGCTCTGCAGAGCTGCATGCTGAACCAGCTGCCAGACTGCAGAGGTGAGTGCTCCTGACTCGATGCCTGCCCATGGAAGGGGAGCAGGCGGAGGCAGGTGGACAGGGCCAGGTGGGGAGGGACAGGACTGAGCTCTCCAGTCACTGTGGGAGACGTCGGTGCCAGGGCTCAGGGAAAAGAGCCTATCATCACCGACTGTCATCCACAAACCTCGCTGGCCTGAGGGAGCCCCATTCAGCAGTGTGTGTGGTGCACTGTGCCCGACTCTGCTGCTTTCTGCAGGTTGGTGAGGCACAGGAGACCTGGGCACTCCCTGAGTCCAGCCTGGCTGGGGGGCACTCTGCTTCCCTGCAGTTCCCCCTCAACCACTGTGCATTTTCCCTCTCAGTGGGGAGAATTTCCACTTCAGAGACCCTTAGGATCTGTGTCTTATTTCTGGAGCCTTTCGGTCTGAGGACATAACCTTCAGGCCTTCTTGATTAAAAACTCTAAGAATTTTTCAGTGTATTCGGCATTTTCCTTCTAAACTCACATCCCAGCTTCAGAAGCTAATGTGATGCAGCCTGCTAGAGCAAGGCTGCGGGACTGTGTAAAGCCGGGCAGCAGGAGCATGACAGCAGTAGCCATAAGAGCTGTCTCTTAACAGCTTGTACGGGCACAAGCACTGCCCCCTGCCTCACCTGCTCCTCCTCACCAAGGACTGACAGCTCACAGCATCCCCCTGGTTGGTAGAGGAGGGTGTGGGCCCTCGGGTCATGGGGCCTGCAGGTAGGAACTGGAGCAGACAGGGGAGGGAGCATCCGAGAAGGCCCTGTGGCCCCAGCTCCTTCCCCACCGCCACCTACAGGGACATCTCAAAGTTAGGGTCACAGGGAGGAAAGCATCTCCTTAAATGGCCGCTCCTCCAAATAGTGCCTAACACCACCTGTGCACGTCTACGCCTAGCTCCATGCCTCCTGTCTTTCAGTCATTTTTTGAGTCCTGATTCGCAGTTCATAATGCCCGCGCTCCAGCGCATGCGCATAACACATCTCCGTTCCTACTTGACCGCTCCCGGCTCCCCTTCCTCAGGCTCTGGGTCCCTTCGCATTTGCAAAAGGTCTATCTTCTATTGTCATTATTTGCATGAAAACTATTTCTGCAGGCAGAGTCCAGATTCCACACCAGAGGCCCTGCTGCCAGCTCTCCTGTGTTCCCTGGTGAAGTGTAGAGACAGCAGGTGGCAGCACAGCAGCAGTGAGCAGCAAGCGCTCCGCCTGGGCGACAGGTCCACCCCAGAGGTTTGTGATGGACGCACAGGAGTCAGCTTCCACAGGGTGAGGCAGAGGTGGCAGAGCTTGCCTTTGTGACTTTGCCAGTGTGCCTGTGCATAAGGTAGGTTACAGTCCTTATTTGTATTGCAAGAGTTGAATGAACCTTAGCGCTTGCATGTAAGTTCCTTAAGAGAGCAAGGAAGCCAAAGAAGTAAGTATTTCACAGGCACAAAGGCTTGGACTGCCATAGAGCTACCAAGGCATCAGAAGACTTGATCTGAATAAGCAGCTATCTGGTTTGAAATCTCTAGCATGCAGAAGAGAGACTGAAATGCCTGGAGGGAGAGTAATGAGTTGCAAAAATGCTGTCCCAGTCATATGAGGTATTGAGGTAGTGTATTGACTGAGAAAGAGGAAGGTTAGCCAAATGTTAAGAAAAAGCACCAAGCAGGCACTGGTTTCAGATTGATTGGCCAGGGCAGATTTTGAAAATGGAATTTGAATTCACATCCATTTTATGGATGAGTTAAAGGAAGAAAATGCAGTGAGGTCAGTGTGGTCAGATAAGCAAAGTTAGGTCCCAAAGGTAGTTCCGTTGCTGAACCGTGTCAGCCTTCTGCAGTCTCGGTGGCCACGGGGGAGACAGCTGAAGTCTGGGGGTAACTCGTCCTTCCAGGTCCATCACTGATTAGCTAACTCTTGTGAGCAAGAAAAGACAGGGGATTCATCCTCCAGGAAGACATTAATCTCTCTTGACAAAAAGAATCGTTCCCAGTGAGTGCCCAGGCCACTCACAGAGTCTCCTCAGGGAGCAGGATTAGTCATAAAAATGTAGAACTGGCCATGCTCTGCAGTCAGGGAAGAGGAAATGCAAAGGAGGAAGTGACTGTGTTTTAAGAAATGCATACAGTGGAGCTAGACTGGCAGCTGGAGATCTTGCTGTGGAAGATGCAGAAGGCAAGAAGCAGTAGAGAGTATCAGTGCACCAGAGAACTAAGAGCCTGGCCATGGACATTATGCAGTCATCATTGTCCTTGAATCTACAAAGGCCAAGTAAAATAATTAAAAGAAACAGGAGCTTATCAACAGAACTATGCACATGTATTCACTCTAGTACTCCAGGTGTTCTTTTCATTTTAGCAAAACAAAGAAAAGACACAGACTGCAACCTGAGCTCCTTACTGATTTTCCTTTCTTTGAAAGTTTTTCCTTACTTGTTGGGCACTGCGGAAGCTAGAAAATTGGGCAAGTGTGTGTAGAGGGGACTAGGCCTCAGTGCCTAGAACAAACAAGTTACCTTGGTCCTGAGATGAACATTCTGTTTGGCAAAGGTCAGCTATTGGTTGCTAGGCAACCTATGTCCCGTGTTACTAACTTTGCAAATGTATAAATAAAAGTTGGTTTCGTTGTGGGATTGCATTTGTCTTGCCTACCAGGCAGACCAGTGACCACCTAGCCCAGCTTTTATCTCTTTGTCCATATGTTTCTCATTCTTGCTGCTGTTACTCCCTGAGTAGAACCGATCCAACTGAGACCAAGGGATCCCGACATTTGCTCTGTCCATGAAGCCAGAGGGTGACTTGGAGTAATTTTATCTGTAGAATAATCATTCTTTCTCTTACAGGACTTGGCATTGTTGGGAACTCTTTTTTGTTTATGAAGCATGTGTACACTTCTGTGATGGATCTCAAGAAAAAACTCATAGATCTTGTTCTCATCCAACTTGCTTTGACTAATGGAATAACACTCTGGTCCTCTGGAGTATTATATTTAGGATTATCTTTACATTTTAATAACTATCCAGGTATTGTTGGTTGTAAAACTATGGTTTACCTGGGGCAGGTGGCCCAGGCCTCTCCATCTGCACCTCCTGTCTCCTCACTGTGATCCAGGCTGTCACCATCAGTCCCAGGACCACGCTGCGGGGAAAGCTTCAACCCCAGACTGCATGGCAAGTCCTTCCTTGTCTCCTTCTGTTCTGGGTCTCTAGCCTTCTGGTAAGCTCCAACGTGCTCCGGACCATCACAGCAGTCAGCAGCATGAACAGATCTGAAGTTGCAATGTACGCTGGTGGTTGTTACTTACTGCCTTCCAGACACATGGCCCAGTGGCTTTTCCTCGCTCTCATGGCTCTTCGGGATGTCCTCTTCCAGGGTCTCATGGGCTGGAGCAGCAGCCTCATAGCTCTCCACCTGTATGAACATCACAAGCGCATGCTCTACCTGCGCAGCTCCCAGTTGGCAAACAATTCCAGCCCAGAAATCAGAGCTACCATAAATATTCTCATTCTCATGATCTGTTTCCTTTTGTTTTATTGGGCAGATTTTATTTTCTTCTTCTACATGGGCTCTGTCTTAATAACTGATCCTACGATATTGAACATTAAGATATTTCTAGAGCTTGGTTATGCCACTATCAGCCCCTTTGTGCTGATCAGCAGAGATGTCCACATGGTTAGATGTTGGCACAGTCACTGAGAAACTGAGAAAATGGACCTCTACATCAACCTTAATAACTAACGCATTGCCATTTAGTTCTATTTTTCATTCAGCAAAAATGTTCTCCATCAAAGATTGTTAGCATCTGTAGCATTCCGATTTTAATCAATCACTTAGAAGCAATCATGAAGCAAAATTCAGTGCTATTAGGCAAAGGTCTGCAGCAGCGAAGGACACTGAGCCATGAGACCACCATGCAAGTGTGACCCTAATGGGCCGAGGGAGGAAACTCAGAGCAGTGTTGCAGGCCATCTAGCAGAGTGGGCTCAGTTGACCACAGTGTCCCCAGAGCTCAATTCAGCCATCAATTCAGTCAGTATATTCACTTCCCTCATGCACTTAGTAACTGGCCGGAGGGAATCTGCGGGAAACTGGGTTTCTACATGAATGTAGCGGAGCTCTTCGGAGCACAATCCCTGGGGTGCCTGCCCAGGTCATTCTGCAGTAATCCAAAGGTATAGAAGCTGTCGGCAGTGGGCTACTCATATTTTATTTATTTGTATAAAACTAGCTCTACTATAGGACAGTCTTGATCTGACTAACGGGCTTCAAGAAGACTTGAGAGATGCGCTTCTTCCAGGCTTTCTTTTCTCCACTGACGTGATGTGTCACTTATCTTCATGGTTAGGCAACTATTGACCTATTCCACTCTGAGTAGGGAGGAAAAAGAGAGAGAAGCCAGCAGAAAGAAGAAATGTGTGTGAGAAAGACAAAACTGTGCCATAATTTTCAAGCCAACATTTGTACACCTTCTTATTGGTAAAATAATACGCTATTGTCCCTTGTACCTGACAGATAGGGCACCTGATAAATATGTTTTCTGCCTCAACATAATCTGGCTTCTCTAAATTAGAAAACAAAGAAGACAATAGTCAGTCAACAAGCTGTGGATGACTCAGCCGCCTCTCCAGGGTGTGCCTGGTGTCGGGACCTGCGGAAGCAGGGCCTTCTGACAGAAGACGACTCTGAGGCACCTAAGGAAGACATTTAAACCTCTTAGAACTTCTTAGTACATAAACTCTTTATATTTATAAAATGGGTTTGAAGTAGTCATTTCATGAAAAACCTGACATGTTTGACAGCGTGTATGGATGAAGCTTGGGAGCCAAGGGCTCTGGTATGTGGCAGGGGGCACAATCATTAGTTAATAACTGAAGTTAACAATTAGGCAATAAAATTAGCCATACATATACAGTATGGTAGGATTTTTTTGGTTTGTTTGTTTGTTTTTGCTTTTAGAAATCCATCCCATTGTTACACTCACATCTATGAAATTAGACTTCTTAGCATCCAAAATGTGCACTTCAGTACAGGATCTCAGGATAAATCCTGAGGGCATTTCACTGACCTTCTCAGACCCAAAAGCTACAACTCTTGTTGCATAGGTCCTGCTTTACCTTGGTCTTAACCATCCAGTAGAAAAGTATGAAGACGAAATATAGGAAGTAAAGCCATGCTGTTACATTGAGCTGTAGGGGACTCAGGTCAACAATTTCTGACACTGCCAATCAAACAGAAGACCCAATACTATTATGGACTACTGGACTCTTTTAGAATATTTTGCTGAGTTTACACACCTATAATATTCAGTAACGGAACTTAGAAAAAATGGGGTATACAGATAAATGTGCATTTTGTATCTGTGTATTCAAAGTGGTTGGGATAGATATATAGTTACATTCTCTTAATGAATAGAATGATTTTTTCTAATGGTGTTTGTACATAGGATCACAAGTCTGCATCTTGTACAGCAATTAACCACTAAGAAGAATATATGCAGTGTATTATTTGTTGAAACTGTACTTTCGATTTGATTTGAAACTGTCTCATTGCTATCTGTTTATCAATAAAACTTTGAAAAGAAAAAAAATAAAATAAATAAATTTTTTAAAAAATGTACACTTCAGCCTTGCTCGTAATTTCAGTGACCAGACACAATAGCTATCTCTGTCACTAGGAAACTAAGTTGAGTGAGTTGTGGCGCATGCGACAGTGGAGTGCCATGCAGCTTGAAGGAGGAAATGTCTTTAATGAGCCTCTGTGTAGAGTTCCAAAGATAGCAGCACATGAAAAGCAGGGTTCAGGAGTGTTTTCACATATTCCACTGATATGAAGGAAAATATGAATGACATTTCTAAAAGAGTAAATATGTGTGTGGTATTGTATGCACTAAATTGCTAATAGCAAATGCAGGGTGGACAATTTTTACACAACACTTTTTCTGATTTTTGAAAAAGATTTTAGAGAATAACTGCAGAAAGTTAAAGAATTTTAACATAGAAGTATAGAATATGTCAACGAATACTTGTAACATTCAACATACTGAAAGGAAATACAAGGTACATTTTTTTCAAAGTAAATTCCAAAATGTAATTCAAATGCATTGAATAAACAAAAGGCTCCTGGCTCTCAGGTGTGCCGATGTCGCCGACAACCATTCCCACACGCACTTGCTGCCTGCCTCTGCTCCACTTTGCTGCTTTAGATTCTTTAACGGGCCCTTGAGTCCTCTCCAGCGTAATTAGGCTTGGGGATGTGTTGGGGAGGGGCAGGGAGGGTAAGGTGTGAACAGCCAGTGTCACCTAGTGCATGTCATGATGACTTCACCTTCCAGAGTCAATTAGTCATTTTTAACTTATAGCTTAATTCCCTAAACATCAACTATTTTCTTACATAACTATAGAGCATCTACTAAAATCAAGAAATTAATATTGATTTTATACTGTCAGTCAATAGAACACGTCTATCCCTCACCAGCTATTTCAATGATAGTAATTATGACAAGAGACCAAGCAAGCTGTCTTCCAACTTGATTCCAACCTACTCACACTGAGCTTGCTCTTTCATACCCAACTACTTGGCTTAGAATCACATTGTACTGTCTGAGAACCAGTCACAGGAAAAGGAAAAAAAAAAAAAAACCTGTTCTTTTAGGAGGCTTGGTTCCAGGTAACAGAGAAAGGTACACAGAACTAATGTCTGGGCACTATGTGAATTTTCAGCAAACAATGTCTTTGCCTTGATTTGCCATCAGACACAACTTCCTCACCACCAGCACACAAAGCCACTCGGGTAGCTTCACAGTAGGAGACTGAGTCCCTTTTCCTAGCTTCTCAGGTGCTCACACTGATAAGGGGTCCTCCTGCTTCTTCCAAAGAAGAGAAACTGTTTACACTAGCACACAGAAGTTGGGAAGAACCACCTGGACTCAGCAGAAATAAATGCTTGTGCTGTTAAAAAGTAACGCTGAGGGGCTGGTGAGATGGCTCAGTGGTCTAAAGTACCTACTTACAACAAGCTAAGCAAAAGCACAGCGACCGCAGTTCAATCACCAGCACCACATGCCAGCCTGCCCCACCCCCTGGTGGACTGAGCTGGCCACACACACACACACACACACACACACTAAATAAATAAATAAATAACGCTGAAAGACGAATGACGAGCAGGCTTATGCGGAGCATCACTTACCAGTGCTGCTTGTCCAGGACGCACCCCAGTGAGGTCTGTGAATGGCAAAGTGCAGCCAGATACCATCCTGACCAAAGGTTCCTCCTGGCTCTTCAGGGAATTCAGAGGGCACAGCAGGCCCTTCCTGTCCCAGGAGCCCCACATAGGAGTCGAGGAGGGGAACAAAATGTTTCCTCACAAACCTCATCATCATTCTTAAATTACCTACAAAATTATTAACAAGGGGCCAGGGAGATGGCTCAGTAGAATAAGTGCTTCCCTGGCAAGCACAAGGGTCTCAGTTCAATCCCCAGTTTCGAAAAAAAAAAAAAAAAAAATTAGCAAATACCTGGTCTAGAATGCTATTGTTGTTTTTTTTAAACTTGCAGTGAGGAAACAAGAAATAATATGGTTCAATGAGCAGGCTTTACTGAGCACCCTTTGTACAAGAGAAAAACAGCAGGAATGAGGGCGATGGACAAGTTAGCCAGAAGACTGGCTGGTGTCACGAAGCATCTGTTACCTACTCACAGACTGGGCAGTGGTACTTAAATCCCACGCAGGTCACAAGGACAGAAACCTGCTCGAGACTGAGTTAGAAACGCCGACTCCAGAGCATCACTGCCAGGAATGCAGGCACGGGCATCTGCACAAGCCATTGCGTCCTGCTTTTTCTTATGGTTGCAGAAGATATTTTTTTCCTCCCCTAAGCACATTAGCAAACACTTCCTGACTATCAACCTGTAACCACTTCCTTCATTAAAACTCTAAGAAAGATCAGGTTTAGTTGCCATTTTGCATAATAAAATACAGAGCAAATGGCCCTCATCCATTGTGACCAGCAGGAGACACTGAAGTCCACCTGCAATGTGGAGAGCTGTGTGGTGTGGAATTATGCCCAAGCGAGCATGTGAACGACACAACCTTCCGGGGCAGAGAGGGGAGACGAGAGGACACAGAGGCTGTGAGAGGTGTAGGTCAGCCCACCCTGAGTGACCACTGCTCCAAGGCCCTGTGGGACAGTCTGACAGACGGACCCAGAGGACACGTGGGAAACAGCAGGCAAGAGAAGAGTTAGCAGCTCATCTGTGTGTTGATCCTGTAGGATCAGCTCTTGATTCAGCCAATACCTATGTTGAAAAAGATAATTAAAAACAGTATCTCATGGCAGCCTACAAAATTTCTCTGTAAAAGTAAAGGAGAAAACCAATATTCTTACTGAAAAAAATTAAACCAGAATATGATACATGTTAAAAGACATTCATCACTGATACTGTGAGGAAAAAAATGACCCTTTCTGTCCTAACAAAGACAAGCCAGTATATCCATACTCTAAGACAAACTATAACTCAACTTCAAGTAGGAGGATTTGACTACAAGTTCAAACATAGTCATCCTAGAGTCACGTGAGAGCTGGCTGTCCACTTGTGTTTATTTACCAATAAGTAAACTTCTCATATCTTAGTGCCAGGGGATGGCTTTGCAACTTAGACCAAGGTACCTGGAAACTGAGGTTCTGCAACCATAGAAACTGGAGGATGTGGGATGACATTCCTTGATGACTTGGTTCAAAAAGAGGGCT
>NW_004524599.1:19466200-19467753 GCF_000260255.1 Octodon degus
GAGCCTGGGATAGCTTTAGAGACAAGCACAGTAATTGTGGAGGGAGAGGGAAAGTGTACATCAGGGCCTGAGATCCACAGGGGACTTCCTTCACCCTGGCAGCGGGACAGCTGTAAAGGCTGAACGCATGGTGGTGGCTTATGGCAGCCGGGAACTCTGCAATACTGAAGGTACAGATGGGACTGGGGCCAAACCTCGCCCAAAAGACCAGCCCGGAGCTCATCTGTGCCACAGGTGCCAGCCGAGGTCATCTGGCCAGCCTTTCATTGTCACCTGTGCCACGAAACATAATGTTAACTTTAGAAACTTAATATTTGCTTTCTTCTTGGATCAAATGAAGTGATCTGTGGCATTTTGGTTCTTAATCCACCTTTTAGTTGTGAAAAGGTCCGTACCTCAGGCTAGAGGGCTGAAGGCAACAGCTCCAGCAGGTCCTCAGCACCCGGCTCCTGAGTTTGGGTTCTGATGCCATGGAAGGTGCTGGGCAGTCTTAGCACATGATTGTCATCTGTTCTGTTTTAGGAACCAGAATGATACAGGAGCTTTTCAGGGTTGCAAGCAAAGCTGTTTTTAAGTGTATATTTTCACCTGACAGCACAATTGCTGTCCCTTCTTACTTCTCAGGTTCTGTTGCATGGAATAGTGTTTTCCATCCTGTGATTTTGACTCTGAATTTCTTTTTAGATTAGACGAGTCTCTTGAATGCAATAAACTACTGGATTCTGTGTCTTCCAAGCTCTGTCTTATGACTGGGGAGTTGAAGAGGTTGACATTGAGTGTCATTGCTGAAAGACACTAGCTTATTCCTGTCACTGAACTCTCTTTCTGTGTTTGCTCCTTTAGTTTTTCCTTTTCGTGTAACTAGCACCTTGCTTAATGTATTCATTTCTTCTAACTTGTTGGCTTTTTTGGTACCATTGTCTCCATCCAAGACACACTGGGGTATATTTTGGGGTGTTTGTGTATCTGTTAAGATGTTATTTATCATGCACTAAGCTAAAGTCAAAATGGATTAAAGATCTAAACATTAAAGCAGAGACACTAAATCTCCTGGAAGAGAAAGTAGAAGGAACTCCTGAAGACATAGGGGTAGGCAAAGAGTTCATGGACAGAAATCAAATCGCATGAGAAACACTTGAAAGAATTAACAACTGGGATCTGCTCTTACTGAGAAGTTTTTGCACATCAAAAAAATTTCCAACAAAGTGAAAAGACAACCCATAAATTTGGAAAAAATCATGACCAATAAGTACGCAGACAAAGGTCTGCTCTCTAGAATTTATAAAGAACTAAAAAACACTAGGGACCCAAAATTTAAAGATCCAGTCCAGAAATGGGCATCTGAGATGAACACATACTTCACAGAGGATGAAATTAAAGAAGCGAATAAATATATAGAAAAATGCTCCACATCACTAGCCATCCGCGAAATGCAAATTAAAACAGCATTGAGATATGATCTCACCCCAGAAAGAATGGCTATCATAAAGAAATCACCCAACAACAAATGTTGGAGAGGCTGTGGGGAAAAAGGAACCCTTCTCCACTGCTGG
>NW_004524599.1:19469498-19493344 GCF_000260255.1 Octodon degus
ATAGGATATCATGTCTGCATCTTGTACAGCAATTAACCACTAGGAAGAATGTATGCAATGTGTTAATTATTGAAACTGTCCTACCAATTTGGTTTGAAATTGTCTCATTGCTATTTGTTTCTAAATAAAATTATGAGGGAAAAAAAGATGTTATTTCTTCATCAATTCTGAAAGATAGTTCTTCAGTGGAGACTGTTCTTTGTTGGAAGTTTTTCCAGTACTTGAAACACTTCACTCCAAGCTCTACTGGTCTTTACAATTATGCAGAATAGCCTTTTGGAATCCTAATGGTTTTATCTTTATAAGTGATTCATTACTTTTGCTGAGAGCCTTTAGGATTTTGTCTTTCTATTTCTGTCTACCTGGGATTTAGACTATGAGATGTCCTGGAGAGCCTCTCTCATCATTTTACTTATTTGGAAAGCCTAAAAAATTAAGGTATAATAACCAATCAATTAGGGGCCAGGGAGATGGCTCAGTGGAATAAGTGCTTCCCTGGCAAGCACAAAGGCCTGAGTTCAATCCCTGGTTCCGCCAAAAAAAATAAATAAATAAAAAATAACCAATCAATGTCAATAAAGAAGCAAGACTCAGAAGGAAAAGATTAAATCAGAAAAAAGAAAGAAAAGTAACCAAGTGACTACTTCCAACAAAGAGGTAAAAACACACAAGTACACCCAAAATAAAAACAGGCCAAGAATAAAAGCCTCCACTAGTTGTCACAGCATCAACCCTTAGCTGTGCCACAGCTCCCTCACGCTGGCGTCACCATCTGTTGTGAGTCCCAGGCAATGTCTCCCATGCTGACAGCTGCCAGTCTCAATTGATGAGGGCTGCTGCTCTTCCCCACACGCGTTCTGCTTGCAGGTTGTGCTCTGGGCTTACCCTCTACAGGCATCTGTAGATCTGATTGTCTTAACCGACTCAGAGGTACGATTATTACCAAATCTCTGCGTCTTCCCTCTTCCACTTTCCTTGCGGAACAGATGCCAGAACACCACCGGCCCAGCACTGCTCCCTGTCTCTCTGCCCCCCGCTGTCCATCTGCCCAGCCCAGGCTGTGGCAAGTGTGCCACCCCAGGCCTGCTGAGGCCCCTTTACAGTATACAGCTGTGGGCTGGGTTCGTGGTGTCCTGCACCTGCCTACTTCTGAAGAGAGTAGGACGGCATCCACTGGGTGTCGGCTCTTCCAAGTTTCTCTTCTTTTACAGATCTCTCTTGCTGTGAATTTGTCATGGAATCAGTATTCTCAGTGAAACAAAACCCACATTTTTCATAACTAAAATAAAAGGACAACAGTGATCATTCCACTGTGCATCATTATCTTCAAAGTAATTTCAAGACATAAACCAAAAAGATTCCTACAAAAAAAAAAAAAGATAACGTAAACTTCCTTTTCAACAAGCTAAGAATTAACTATTAATACAATAGAAATAAATTAACATTTATACAGAAATGTTTTAAAGCACTGTAATGCAGGGAAGCATCTGAGCCGCCCCCTGCTTCCTGTTTCTCTCTCTTCTGTTTCGCTGTCATCATTGTTTCCTGTGCTCTGGCTGTCGCAGCCGGCAGGGGCCTGGGGATCCCTGTGGAAGCCTCCTGCGGCCATGGGGAGGGCGCTGAAAGCCACGGAGCCTGTTGCTGCACCCCTGTTGTATGAGGGAGAAGTGAGTGGCATTTTGTTCTGCGTCAGGTACGCTGGTCTGTCTTGAGTCCAGCAACCTCAGAGCGCATGACTGCTTTTCCTAAGATACGGATAAAGCCCACGGGTCACCGGCCGGAGCGCTGCTCTGCTCAGCCGTGGGGGCGCGGGGGCGCGGCAGCCTGTCCTGCCCCGCTCTGGTTTCAGCCCCACTCAACCCCCAGGCCGAATAGTCTCACGCCGCCAGCCCCTGGGGACCCTTCGAGCACCTCAGGGTCTACTCGGTGAGCAAGGTCAGCGCGGGACGGCAGCTTCCTCCCTCAGTCTGACCCTCCCCAGGACAAGAGCAGGGCAGCTGGGGTGGAGGCAGGGCGCGATCCGGGAGGGCCGTCTCCCTGCACACACCCTGCGCCCTGGATTTGCTGCAGCTAGCTTTCCTGTTCCTTTGTCCTCGGCTATCAGAGCGCAGCTTTCTCTGTGCCTCAAGCGCTTTCTCCAGCACCAGTGCAAAGGCACTCACGCCTCCTAGGTGCTCATCCTCTCTTCTCAAATCCTTTTTATTAAAGCACTCTTGGCAACAAACTAGAAAGAAAATTATGTTGCCCTGTTGAACATCAGCGCAGCTTTGCTGTTAACAAGAGTGAGAGAACAGACACAGGTGGTCTGGGAAAAGGATAACTGGGACCGCCGCTGTGCAGCAAGATTCCGGGCCAGCGCGAGCCCGAGCGTGAGCGACCACCAGCTTACCACCGCGCTGCACACTCATTCACGAGGGCTCCTGCTTCGCACACCGCCTGCCGCTTGAGCGCGCAACGCCAGGGAGTCGCGCGCCCCCTGGGTACAAGCCTGTCCAGAGCTGATTCGCGCCGCCCTGAGAGGCCTCCGCGGGCCCCTCGTGGGAGCCCAGACCTCTTCCGAGACCTTCACAGAGCGCAGTCTCCCCTAGATGCGTGAGGTAGACGCATGGTACTTCCAGACCAGAGGCTTGTCCTGGAGATCCGCCCAGCTAAGCGCTAGCAGCTGAGACCCTGTAGGCACGTAGCACGCCCTTCGGGGTCATGTTGAAGTCTAGGAAAACCTTCCGAAAAGGGGCACCTGGTGAAATCACAGAACCACCCTGGGGCTCTAAAAGGCAACTCTATAAAGATTCAGGAATCAGAGGTATAAAATTTGGGGGCGAAATAGAAATAAATTGTTGAAAAGAAAGGAAAACTGGGGTTCAGGGAGGAAAGAAGGGAAAAGAAACAGTAAAAGAAAGATAAAAATAGGGGGGAGCTGTATAAGTAGGAAGGGAAGGGAGGCTGGAGGGAGCGGAGGGGGTCGGGAGAAAAGAGGGATCGCGATGCACAGGCGTAAGTCCCCTGTGATGAGTATGATCATTGTGTCTATCTAAGTTGTACCAGAAACTTAGTTTTCTAAAACAGAATTGACAACAGGACGCAAACTAAGGATTTTGTTGAGATACATATTTTGAAAATGAGATATATTTTGAAAGAGGTATTACAGGAGCTGGCCAAATAGCTCAGCAGATTAAAGCACCTGCAAGTAGGCACAGGGGCCAGGAGTTCGATCCCCGGGCCTGCTGTGCCAGTCCTGCCCCCGGGTGCACTGAGACAGCCATTGAGACTGGGTGTGGTGGCGCACATCTGTAATCACAGAGCTCAGAAGGCTGCAAACAGCAGAATCGCTACAAGTCAGATCTATGCAGTGAGACCCTGTACACCTTGTCCTAAACTCAAAAGTAAATAACTAAATAAAGGCAGAGGAGAAACATTTGCACAGGAGTTTTTTGGTTTAACTCAGTTTACAGCACTGAAAGTATAAGGGACCGTAAAGACTCGAAAAGGCTGCTTAGTTTTGCTGAAATGGATTATCAAGAAAATAGTCTATTTTGCAACTTCAGATATCTGTGCCATGTAAACAATGTTCCTGAAAGAGCGCCCGGGAAAGGCGCAGTGCTCTGCACAGAGTCTGCTGTGCTGCTGGGTCACTGGCATTTCGGCCCTGGAAGCATGCCACGTTAAGCAACGGGCCTTGCACGTGCGCGCCGTCATTGCTGGCCCTGCATAGTGTGGGAGAGATCCAAAGTTTTTCCACCAAAAAATGGGAAATGGTATGGAACACTATCAAAATCACAATATTCATCCTTCTAATTGGACTTGGCACCTGGGGAACGTGCTTGTTTTTGTACATTATATATGTATGTCCCTTATGGACCCTGGAAAGAAATCTATACATCTTATTCTCATCCACTTGACTGCTACAAATATCATAGCACTTTTTTTCCAAAGGAATGCCAAAGACGGTAGCAGGGTTTGGCTTGGAACCCTTCCCCAGTGACACAGGCTCTAAGAGCGCGTGTTACCTGGGGCGGGGGGCCCGGGCCTCTCCGTCTGCGCCAGCGGGCTCCTCACTGTGGCCCAGGCCACCACTCTGAGCCGCAGTCACTCCAGGTGGAGGAGGCTCAAGCTGAAGGACCCGAGGCACATCCTTCCCTTCTTCCTTGTCTTTGGATCCTCAACCTCTCCGTAAGCGTGAACTTGGTGCACTCCATCCCGAGTAGAAGCAAGAACACATCACAAAGGAGCAGAAGTGACATGTAGTGTTATTTTCTACTAAATATTTGGGGGGAAAACTGAGTTTTTCTCATGGTCGTGGTTCTGAGAGACAGCATGTTCCTGGGTGCCAAGGGTGGAGCCAGTGTCTCCGAGGCGCAGCTTCTCCACACACTCCACCGGCGTGTTCGTCACCCGCAGAACCTCAAGTCCCTCTGCAAAACACCCTCCGCGATCAGAGCTGCTCAGAGCGTTCTCTTCCTGATGCTGGGTTGTCTTTGCTTTTATTGGGCAGATTGTGTCATTTCTTTGTACCTAACTCTACAAAAATTTCCTAGCAGTGAATGTACTCAAATTTCTGACCCTTGGTCATGCGACTGTGAGCCCATTTGGGCTGATTCACAGAGAGGGACACCTGGCTGAATCCTGGCATGCTCAGTACTGACCTGAGAAAAATGTCAGTCTCTTGCATCTCCTCAGCAAGGAAGTTTGAAATACCTATTGGCTCTACTACTTCTTATATTTTAAAAACCATCAAGATTAGCTTACACAAATAAAAGCATGTCTTTGCACCATACACCTGCCAACCAGTGAGCCCCTTCCAGACCGGGATCAGCAGAAGGAGCGACGTCCAGCTGTCTTTACATTGTCTGCCTTGCCACCCTTCAAAATACGGCATAAAGTTTATCTATATATATTGGTTCTTTAACCACCGGTAGTGAGGGCCAGAACAATTGGAAAAATTACTAACGCATTCATGCCTTGTGTCAGGAATTCCCCTGTGAGGATTTTATCCTTCAGATATGCATGCGCATTTATGAGCTACAGTGGCAAGGGCAGAATGCCTCAGTAGAGGAGCACGGCCTAACCGTCCAGGAGAAGGTGCTGCGCTGTGAGCTCTGTGAAAACACCGAGGAGCTGGCTGCGCCTGGGGTGGAAGACAGCTGCCTAGCACGCGGGAGGCCCGTGGACAGAGCCAGCGCCAAAGAGGAAGGAGAAAATAACCGTAAGTGTCCATCCACACAACCAATACTTGAAATGCTGGTGTTTATGAAAATGGGTAAGTTCAAAATGTATTGATATAATACTGGAGTGTTTCTAATGAATATATGAAATGAATGTCACAAAAATAGAGTTCAAAATGGAACATAAGGGGCTGGTGAGATGGCTCAGTGGTCTAAAGCACCTACTTAGAACAAGTTTAGCAAAGCCCAGGGACCATGGTTCAATCCCCCAGCACCACATGCCAGCCAGCCCCGCCCCCTGGTGGGCTGAGCTGGCCACACACACACACACACACACACACAAATAAATAAAATTTTAAAAATGGAACATAATTGTTTACTTTCATCAATTACCTTCTGCAAGGGCCGGCCAAATAGTTCAGCAGATAAAAGCGCCTGCAAGCAGGCTCAGGGCCCGGGCTTCAATCTCCAGGCCTGCCCGCCAGCCGCCCCCAGGGCACACTGAGACATCAGTTGAGACTGGGCGTGGTGTCACACCTGCAATCCCAGCTCTTGGGAGGCTGTAAACAGGCGGATCAGTATGAGTCAGATGTAGCAGTGAGACCCTAAACACCCTGTAGACCCCTCTCTAAAATACAAAAAAAAAAAAAAAAAGCTTCTGCAAGAATAAAAATAAAATTATATGGCGTGTTACCTGTTCTAACAGAAGCTAAGCAAGTAGAGTCTGAGTGAGCAGAAGCCTTCTGACATCTGGTTTTTCAAACATGTGGATGTATTATGCTCATTAATTGAAGAAAAAAATATAGAATGTTTCTAGATATTATTTGGGGGTTTTTAGGAGAACAAAAATGTGATATAGAATTTCAAAACAAGAGGATAGGAAATTAACAGTAGTTGTTACCTTGCATACTGTTATCTAAATATTATGTTTGTATCCCAGCATTCTCACATCATGTTATCAACCATCAACTTTCCTCTCAGTAGAATCATAAAAATAATCTAGTTCTGTATTATTTAAAGAAATTGGGCTTGGGGCTGACATGACAGCTCAGTGGACTAAAGCGCCTGCTTAGGCAAGCTTAGGTAAGCACAGGGACCACTGCTGGATCCCCAGCACCAAAGCCCTGCAGCCTCACCCCTCTGGGCTGAGCCGGCCAGAGTCCGACATAGTGGCTCATGCCTGTGATCCCAGAGCTGGGGAGGCTGAAAGCAGGATGATCACTATGAGTCCGAGCTGCATAGTGAGACCCTGTTAACAACCAAATACATTTTTTTTCTTTTTTTGGTAGAACTGGGGATTGAACTCAGGCCCTTGCGCTTGCCAGGCAAGTTTTTATTCTGCTGAGCCATCTCCTCAGCCCCCAAATACATTTTAAAAAAAAAAAAGAAGAAGAATTTTGGCTTTAATTTTTTAATGGAAGAGAACCAAAGTACATGTTTGGCATATATGTATATTTTCATCAATAAGATAACTGATCAAGCCATGGAGGCATTAGGAAAATACACGTCTGGGGGTCCTACAGGCCTGACCTGGGTACTGTGGATGGCCCCTTCTTCTCTGGAACTTTCCCCTGTGCTGCTTCCTGGCTGACATGAGCTAAACACCTTTGCTCCAACGCAACGTGCCTGCCTTGGAGCTGCCGACCATGGACTGAGTTCTCCACAACCTCTTATCCTTTAACTTGTGGGTACAAATATTGCACCTCTGTGAAAGGATATCTTACTAGTACAACAGGTTTATAGTACAAAATCTTAGAGCAGTTAGAGATAGACTTCTGCCTCTTTCTTAAGCATCCTCCTGGGGCCAGGGAGATGGCTCAGTAGAATAAGCGCCTCCCAGGCAAGCACAAGGGCCTGAGTTCAAGCCACGTATCAAGAATCCTCCTACTGGGGCTGGTGAGATGGCTCAGTGGTCTAAAGCACCTACTTAGAACAAGCTTAGCAAAGCACAGGGACCGCAGTTCAATCCCCCAGCACCACATGCCAGCCAGCCCGCCCCTGGTGGGCTGAGCTGGCCACACACACACACACACACACACACACACACACACACACACATAAATAAATAAAATTAAAAAAAAAAAAAGAAGAATCCTCCTACTACATTTATGTTATTTTTGACAGATATTTGGGCTTTTGCTTCTCTACTGAACAAGAATTAAGGACAGGGGAGATAGTTCAGTTGCATAAATGCCCACCTGGCAAGTGCAAGGTCCTGAGTTCGATCCCCAGTGCTGAGAAAACAAGACTTAGGCACTTGTTTCTGTGTGGATTTGCTGTACTATTCATGTAGCTTTTTTCTGGAGGATGGTAAGGTGAGTCTCACTGCGCAGAGGCTGGCCTCCACCTCCCTGGGTCCTCCTACCTCCCACAGAGCTTTTGAAGTTATTCATGCTGTGTTATATCAGCGTGGCTCATTGGAAGGCACGGGATATAGTGTGTCTTAGCTTCACACATCCCCGTGACAACCTTTGTCACAACCTGTGCAAAGCACAAAGAACAAGGCAAAGTAACTAGCCTCCAAATGGGTCATAGTAACCGACTCGCAAGAATGGATGTAAGGGTCTGTCACAAGACAAAGAATGGCACTTAAAGCTCCAGCCCCAAGGAAGAGACCATCAGGCCTCCGGGGTGGGAAGAGCCTGGATGAACGAGGACGGGGCAGCGATCAGCGGCGCGGAGCTGCTCTCTGCGGTCTGAGTTTCCAGGGGAAAGTTATTCTGGGCTTCCCTCTGCAGAGTCAGAATTGAGTCGGAAGTATTCTGCGTCATTTGTTCTGTGAACTCTTCCTTAAACTTGGAGACATGATGGCTAAAATCTTCCCAAATTTGGTGAACGATGCACACCTAAGAGCATAACTTTTATGTATCCTTGCCACAAAAGAAATAAAATGAAATAATGCATACATGAATTTGATGTTGTTTGATGTAGCTACATATACGCTATTATATGCACACATATTTCACAATGACATATTCATGGTAAATATGCACATATTTGTCAGTATAAAATAATATAAATAAAAGAAAAAAGAAAATTAAAAAGCAACTTGTGGATTAAGAGAACACTATTTGCAAATCATACATATTTTAAAGGGTTAATAACCAAAATATATAAGAAAGGCAATAGCATATAAACAAAATAACTTGATTAAAAATTAGACAAAAGATCCGAATGGACATTTCCCAAAAGAAGAAATGCCAGGGCCAACAGATGTGTGAAAAATGTTGACCCTCACTGGCCGTTCAGAGAAGGCAAAGGCCTCGGTGAGGCAGTGCGCAGTGCTTAGAACGGCAGCCAGCGACCACGCTGGGGGCACCCAGGGGACCCGTGGCGCAGGCTCCCAGTGCCTGGACAGCGTGAGAGCCCCGAAGGGTAAAGGCAGCCTGACAGGTACAAGAGGGGCCGCGAGAGGGCAGGTATGGGATCAGTGGGAAGGAAAAGCTGGGATAAGGAAAAGGACAAAAGAAGGAAGGCAAAAGACACACGTAGGTGCCACACAGGATAGTCTGGGCAATAATGCTTGAGGGGTTTTTCTGTTTGCGTTTTTTTTTCTTTTGCTTTTTAATTTCTTATAACTTTTTGTTATTATTTTTTGTTAGTTTTTTAACCAATTTTACAGATTTATATCTGTTAACCTAAACAACTAATTTGAAAATAACGTCATGGGATACAGTAACCATTGTTGAATTCCTCTTACTTTATTTAATGAACTTTTGTACCATTTCTAATGCCTTTCTTTTTTTTACTGTTTTGTGTTCTTTACAAAGAGAATGTGTTTTCAGGAAAGAGGGAAGCTGAGGCGGGACCAGGCAACGCTGAGCTTGAGGGCAGGTAGGAATCATTTCTGCTCTTCTGTGCCTACTTCGGAGGACCCAGTCAAGACTTTTCAAACTTTCAGTGTGCAGAGCTATTCGATTCCAACAAAAAATGTACTAGTCTAATATTAGTAAAGTGGGCAGAAGCAGATGTGTATGTTGCAGAAGGCCTAGTAGCTTTACAACCACGTGAAATCAGGCAGTAAATCCGTGTCAAAACTCAAATGAACACCGATTTACATCTATTAGCCTTTCACAAAAGACTGATTTTTCTTCTTTCATGTTCAAGAAAGACACTATTTTTATTTGTGGTTAGAAAAAAATCCATTTTTATTAATAGACACCCTATAAATAAGCACTGAATAACTGGAAGAGTAAACTGAATGAGGGGCACTTTTCAAAAAAAAAAAATGTTTAGTGTATCAACTTCTGTACACCCAAATGAAACTGAAAATGCGCATTAGCTCAATATGTACATCTTAACATGGACTTAAATTGTGGCTCAGATGTGTCCCCTAATACCTGGGGTGCAGATTTTGAGTTTCACCACAAGTTTTACTGACATCCTGAAGTAATACTAACTTTCGCGCCCCTGAAAACATAATGTCACGAAAGCTCTCGCCATGGTGCTTCGCTGGCACCGTGTCCCTCCGGAGCCACTTCTGCCTTCCCAAAATGCCCCGTGCAAGAGCGGGAGCTGCAGATGCCACTCAGTGACAACACCCGCTGTCCAAGAGGGAAAGGCCGGAAGACAGCGGAACCCTGATTTTCCTACTGGACTTTCATTAGTTAAATTACTCACTAGTTTTAAAAGGACGAAGGAGATACTTACCACAGGACAGGCATCTTGCTCACAAGTGCTGCACGGTGACTGAGGCTACCAACGTCAATCACAGCCATTAAGCTCAGTGGCTTCGGAACTAGTAACTGAGTCACTAGTATTTGGGGGCTGCAATCTCCAAAGACTGCAAACAGCAAAGCCAATCTCTCAGCACCCTCTTCCTGCTGCTGTGGGGTACAGACCTGTGGCAGGTGGCCTGTTCGTCTAGGGGTAGATTCTCACTGAGTGTGAGAGGTCCTGGGTGCAAATTCCAGAGAGCTTGCTTCATTTGCTGTCGAGGACTCCGAAGTTTCCTAACTACCCACATTAGGAGCGGTAGTTCCAGGCCTTTGACTCATGCAGTGTTGTCCCACCATGACTGGGGGCTCCTGCCATCCTTAGCGCGTGTGTGCTTTCATAATCCACATTTATGTAGACTGTGCAAGTGCATACCTGTGTGTGTGTGTGTGTGTGTGTGTGTGTGTGTGTGTCTGCACGTGTGTCCATACTTGGCAATGTGTTGGGGGTGACCAGAACTGCAGAACCATGAACAGAAGTGTAATTCCCACTTTTCACACCAGAATGCACTCGCCCAGCTCCAGTCCTGGAGGTCAAGTCAGCCATTCTTGTTAGCAAGGCTTAACACCCCTGTGACTTTCTGTCCCCCCATTTCACCAGTGCCTTGAGTGTACCCAGTGCCGGATGTGAAGAAAGCAGTGATGCGTATGGCCAGATTTAGCCTTTTATTCCTGGTACTCTTTTTTTAAATCAGTGTATGCTTGCAATACATAATAGTCCATTTGGGGGAATTGGAACATGCTTGTAACACAACTTGCTCCTCTCAGGCCCCTGCGCCACCACCACCCCAGCCTCTCAGCCCCCTCCCCCGTGCTCATGCTAGCTGGTTAGGATGCTTCTGCAGAATCGCCTGGCGTTTGCTTTTTTGGTTATCTTAGTTACTTATTGAGACAAGATACTTAATATCCAAAGTTAAAGGAGGAGCGGTTGCTTAGCTCGTGGCTTGTTGAGGCTTCAGTCCCCAGTTGCCTGGCTCCAAGGCGGGCTGCACGGCACACAGGCTTCCCAGAAGGGAAGCTGTTCCTGATGGGCAGAAGGGAGCAAAGCAAAAAGGGGCCTTCGCAGCTTCTCTGCCCCTTTTGTACTCTATCTAGGCTACCAGAACTAGGTAGCGCCAAACCAGTCAGTAGACTGATTTAGTAATCTCATGCCTTTAATCCTGCCATCACACATTCTAGACTCAGCCACCTCTGAAAATATCACACCTTTCATGACACGAAGCTTTGGAGGGACATCTAAGCACAAACCATAACAGTGGCTAAGATGGCAGCCTCCCTTCCCATTTCTCTTCTGCTTTCTGCTGTAGCTTGCCCTGCTCCTCTCGGCATCTGGAAAGAATGTGGGGCTCTTTACCTTTCTTTATTTTGCTCAGTTTTGAGGGCCCACTCAGTAAAACCTTGAAGAGTCTTTGTGCAGAGATGAGGCATAATGTGTTGTCTCTGTATCTAAAATATAAATTTATGGTGTATTTGTAATTTGATATAATTTTATAATTTTGAATACAGCTCTGATTCATTAAATTTGAAATTTAAAAAGAACTTCCTCCAACTTCTGTCCTTTAAGAATTTTTTTCAGAATTAGGGCTGGCAAGATAGCTCAGTGAACTAAGCACTTGCTTAGGCAAGCGCAGGGGCCAGGGTTCAATCCCTGGCACCGCATGCTGCACCAGCCCTGCTCCTGAGGCGCACTGAGCCAGTGATAGAGTCCAGGCGTGGTGGTGCACACCTGTAATCCCAGCACTAGGGAGGCTGAAAACAAGAGGATCACTTTGAGTCTGAGCTGCATAGTGAGACCTTACACACACACAAAAAAGAATTTTTTTCAGAATTGAGAAAGTCGATTTTATGCCACTTAGGTATGAGTTTGAATAATTCTTCTGTGAGGAATTTTGCTACCTTGGGGATAAGTTAAATACATTGACAGGTAAGCATCTGGTAGTAAATGACATGGCAGATAACCCTAAAGTGAAGCCCAGAGTCAGTAAATTGAACTCACGGCATCAGCTTCCAATTGTCTTAGGGCCTAATTTATGCTTTCTGGCAACCAAAGGTCACTAGACACCTAAAGTAAATGTGAGCAACAAAAATAAAAATGGACTAGGAAAAAAGCAAAGAAAAATATTAGGTAGAGGAAAGAGATCTCAGGAAAGTTGAGAGGGGGCGAGGGAGGGAGGGAGAGCAAGAGCAGCAGGCGACAGTGAGAACAAGAAGGTATAAGAGAAAAATTGGGATCAAGGGAAAGTGATCTTCCAGAACATAAAGCAAAAATACAAAGGGAAACTTCAGTGGTCACACTTCTCAGTGTCCCCGAATGAAATGAAAACCTGCGTCTAAGCCCAGACCTGCACCAGACGTGCGCAGCGGCTGGAGTCATAACTCTAGTGCTCGGAGGCAACCGCAGGGCGTGTTTCGGTAAGTGACGGTGCAATGGAACGTCATTGAGAAGCAGAACAAGCTATGGAGCCGCGAAGAGAAGTCTTAGGTGTGCTTTGCTAAGCGGAGGAAGCCAGTAGGAAAGGCTGCACGACGTGGCGTGGTCAGCTGGGCGACGTCGCAGGAAAGACAAGACTGTAGAAATAGTGAACAGATCAGCAGTGTCCTCAGGGGGAGGAGGGACAGATGGTCAAGCGACGCCGGGGTGGTTTAGGACTAATGCACTGCCATTCACTTCTCAAAAGCCACAGAAGGTACAACATTGGGATTAAGTCGTAATGCAAACTACAATTCTAGTTAACAGATGTGTCAACATTGCTTTAGCAGTCGTGGCTAATGCTGTCATCCGGTAACAGGTAAATGATACGTGAAGCCATACAAGGGGAAAGGAAAGGGGGACATGGCTTTTTTCTGTATGCCTAAAACTACCTAAAATAATTTATTAATTAAAAATATAAAGAATATAAAATGGAGAAAATTTTAGAAAATAGAGGAAACATCGTGGAAATTTACACTCCAAATAAAGAGTTCTACAAGAAGAAGAAGAAGAAGAAGAAGAAGAAGAAGAAGAAGAAGAAGAAGAAGAAGAAGAAGAAGAAGAAGGAAAGGAAGAAGAAGAAGAAGAGAAAAACAGAAACTGGAAGGAAATCAATGACAAACATACCAAGCTATCTTCCCAAAATAAAATAATTTAGTGACGTAAAAAAGTTCTCAGCATAATGAATGCAAATACAAATATAATAAGTGTCACGTTTGAGACCTTTCAGAGCATTAAGCCTAAGAAGTCACGCTGAGCAGGAAAACGGATGCTGCTGGCGGAGGATGCGCGAGACGCGCGCAAGCGAGTGCCCGCCGGGAAACGCGGAGAGCCCTCCCGCGGCCCGCAGCGCGCAGCCTTCCACACAGACGCATCCAAGGAAGAGTCTGGGCAGCAGCAAAGATATTTTCTAGCACAGAGAGACTTCAAGTCTCATCTCCAATAAATTATTTTTCAGCAAAGTACCTTGCAATGTGCTTCACCAAAGTGAGAAGCCGGATTGTGGGGGGCAAATATTTGGGCAAAAGGGCGTCTGAGGCAAAGGCAGGCCAACCCCACGGGGGGGGGGGGGGGGCGGGGGACAGCGTGACCCCCGGACAGCTGCTCTGTGGTTGTGTAGTTTCTTTTTCTTGAAAAATTGTAATGGTAATTTATGGGTGGTGAATATATTAAGGGGATCACTATATTCAGAAAGCAAAATATGAAATATGGATAAATAATATTTGTCCATCGTAATTATTTTTATTTTTTGGTACCGGGGATTGGACTCCGGACCTTGCGCTTTCCAGGCATGCGCTGAAGCCACTGAGCTACCTCCTCACCCCTATCCATCATAGTTATAAATAGTGAATTCTAGTTCAACAAAAATGATGGTGACTATATTTGCAAGACCCAACAATGGACTGCAAGAGTTGCTCAAGGCGAAGAGAGGCGATCATATAGGAAAATCAACAGAAAACACTAAGTTTAAAAATAAATGACTGCTCGGAACGACTAAAGCTGGAGATCAGGCACACACGTGAGGTGAAGACAAAGCTGACGGGAGAGCAGGAGGCGCTCGCCTAGCCGTGTGAACAAGCTCTCCAGCCTGCAAGCTGGTTGCTAGGCAGAGAGGTTGGAACTGCTATCAGCCTCCTCAGTGTATAAAAAAAAAAAAAAAAAAAAAAAAAAAAAATGCCACTATGGCGATTGTCCAGTCCTCTTTTGTACCTGGAAAGAGGCCTCCGCCTGACCTCAGCTTGCGGCTCATCTTTACTTCCTCAATCTGTGTTGGGACCAGGCCGCCGAGAGTCTTGCTGGTTCATGGCACTAACGATAAAACCAGAAGTATCAGTTAGAATACAGGTTTGTCTTTGTAACAAAGACTTAAAAACAGCAGAAGTTTGGGGAAGCACTCGTCTCCTGAGTGCCCTATGACAGTCCAAGGGCCTCGTTAGTGCCCAGGCAGCCCTGCTGCGGGCGCCGGTTCTGGCCCCACCCAGGGCTCCTCCTCCCTGCAGGCTGCTGGCCCAGCCTGCCCTCCCTCCTCTGGGGCCGCCTCCGCCTGCAGTGGAGGCAGACGGAAGAGGGAACGGAAGGTCTCATTTCTTCCTAGGAGCACGCCCAGGAGGCCTTCCTCGCGCTTTCCCTCTAGGGACTTCACCTAGGAATTGTTACGTGAGTGGCTCTCTCTCCAGGGTGGGCTGTTAGCTCAAGTGCTTCCATTTCTTGGTAGCAAAAGCGTGTGCGGATTGCTAGCCACGTCCAGGGCGGCACACTTGCAGACGAGCTGCTAAAAATGACAGCGACACAGCCAAAGGGCATGTGCTGCCAAAGGAGAGAGATACAGAGAGCCAGTGTTTGCATGTGCGAGCTTTGGAGCAACTGAGTATCTTAAACATGTGCGATGATTCTGGTCAAAACATTCCAGATGCTCACCCTCGGCCCAAGGAATAGCTTAAAGCTTCCCCATTCTATAAATTGTCTCTCCTCTCTGGACTGTTGCCTGTGCCGGACAGAAGCTGTTTAATTTCATGAGGTTGTCTGCTGATAGATTACGCTATTTCTTGTGCACCTGCGGCGCTCGTCCAAAAGCCCCGCGCCGGCCTCTGCCCTGCGCACCTGCGTCTGTCCAGCAGGAGGCGCGTTTCTGTCTCAGCGCGCGCGTCTGAGCTCCACTGCGCGTGCGGACCAGCTCCCGCCCGGAGCGCAATCGCTACGCTGTGCAAAAGCGTACCAACAGACATAAAACATTAATTAAAAACAAATACACTGAGAGCCAAAGTATGGGGAAAAGATTCAGCCTAGTAAAAGAAGAAAGAGCCGCCGCGCTCCGTGACAGCAAACAGCCTGCGGGAGAAGGGAAATACACGCCACAGAAACCCAAATGGAAAAAAAATAAAATAAAATAAAATAAAAAATAAAAATAAAGAAACCCAAATGGAAAAGAAAACGAGGCGGGGGAGCGATCGGCTGCAGCTGGGGGACCACCCGGCCTCGCAGCGCGTCGTCCACCTTCGTGACGCCTGAATTCACGGACCGAAGCGACGCGGCGCTGCGCAGCGGCGGGTGGTCCGGGGACCTGTCCCGGCCGCTGCGGCTCACGCTGCTCCGAATGCGCCCCCGCGCGCCCCCTCTGCGTTTCCTTCACTTCGGGAAACAGTCGGCCAAAGGGCCCGCTGGCCTCTCGCTGTCCTTCCCCTTTGGTGACAGAATGTGCCCTGGACACTTTCAGCACCGCGGGGATCCTCCAAGGGACCCGTCTGGGCTGACGCTGGGCTGGGGCCCGAATCACAGTCACACGGAGGGCCCCGAGCTCCGCCCTGCCGGGTCCTGCCTCGACTTCCCGCGCCTGTGCATTCTCGAGAGCGAGCGTGGGGGCGGCTCCTCCGTGCGCGCCCACACCCCGCCCGCCCTGGTTCTAGCAGCGGAAGGCGACCTCAGGCGGGGCGCGGGAGCTCCTTAGCGTGTTGACGAGGTGGCCGAGTGGTTAAGGCGATGGACTGCTAATCCATTGTGCTCTGCACGCGTGGGTTCGAATCCCACCCTCGTCGGTTGCATCCTTTTAGTGAGGACAGGAGATGTATGGCCAGTGACACTTCGTATAATCAAGTTTCCTGGCTTCTGCGAGAATATAAAGTTTCCCTGTGCAGTAGCTATTAATCGGATTTACTTCGTGGCTGACTGATTGGATGTGGGCGTGAGTACGAAGGGAGGAGCTTACTTGGGCCTGTAATGAAACTCCTTCTGGAGAGCTCCCCTCCTGCAGAAGCCGGGGCGGCTGGCAGGGAAGGAACGGAACATGAGTGAGACAAAAAAGGCGGCTCACCATACAGATAGAGCAGAAGCACACGCCGCAGCAAGCAGCTAGACCGATTGGAAGAAACCTGTAGCACTGAAGAGACGGCCGCAGGCTCTGAGCAAGCTTTTAGGAAACCTGTGTTCAGTCACAACTGCACAAGCCCGCAAATTTACTGGCACAAAAGTTAGGTTCTTCCCCTGATCATATTTACAAACCCTCAAGCACCTGCGGGGAGTGAAAGCTCACGCTCACGACCTGCCCCGGCAGTTTTCATCCAGACGCAGTCTGCTTTATTATCATTTCAGTAAGTGCGCTGCAGTCAAAGCGCACCATAATCTACAGTGGCCATTCTTCTGTTTTTGAAATTAGTTTTCTTTTTAGGACAATGAATGATTTCAGACTGTGTGTTGTTGCAATAGTGGTCAAAGTCTTGAATAATGATTATTTATTAAAATTTACATTTGCATAAATTACATCATGCTATGTATTCGTATATTTTTTGAGTCTATTTACTAAGTAGAATGTCTGCAATTTTCTCAAACTCCATTCTCCAGCGTCTTGGTTACACACTCAGAATTACAGAAGGAAAGGTTCATCTAGCTCACAGTCTGGGAAGACTTCTGTCCCTATTCAGCTGTCCCCCAGGCATAGTGGCATGTGGCAGTAGGCAGCAGGAAATAGCAAAACAGCAGGAGCAAAAGGGAGGAGGAGCGGCACCATCAGCAGCACGCAGCAGCGGCGGCAGCAGGGGCAGCAGCAGCAGCAGCAGCACACAGCAGCAACAGAAGAAAGCAAGCCTCTTCCGGTCCTTAGCCTGCATGCAGGCCCCAGGCCGGGCGGAGCACTCACACCCACAGGCCCAGCAGTACTCACACCCGGATCCCATGATCCCAGCATTGGATCAGGAATTAACCACAAACTCTAGAAGCCCATCCCATGGCATGAGACTTTCAGGGGACACCTAGATATAAGCCATAACATCTAATTATACTGGCCTGGGGAGATAGCTCAGTGGCATAAATGCCTGCCTGGAAAGCACAGGGCCCTGAGTTTGGTCCCTGGTACTGGAAAAAAAAAAGGGGGGGGGGGTCTAATATGCTTTTATTTGCTAGCCACCTACCAATCCTTAGAATAACTTACTGCAAATATATTTTCCTCTTACTTTTTAAATAGGTTTTTAAATAATTCAGTCAAAAAGCTTTTAAAATTCACTGAAGCTACTGTGACAGGGATCAAGATGCAGAACGTGGCAGGAGTGTAATCAAGCTCCTCCCAGTCATTGTCCTTCTCCTCAGAGGCAGCCGCTAACCCAGCTTTCCCTGTCGTTGCTGCTTCACATCTTATCATGTCATTCTTTATCTTTCATCCTTAAATGCTTGCCTCTGTCCGCATTTCACGTAGAGTATTTCTCTACTTGCTATGACTAATACCCAGTGAGCCCCGCCGCTGCAGTGCAGATGTCCGTGCCGTTTGCCACGAGGCAGGTCGAGCAAGGACCAGGGAACAGCAGGAAGAGGCGAGGCAGGGGCTGAGAGACCACAGGGCAAGACTCAGCCAGTCGATGTCACGCTGTCTCCCCAGAACCTCGGCCATGTGCAAGCCCAAAAGTACCTGACCCTGGTCTGCGTCCAACCTCGTTCGCCCTGTGGTTTTGACCCCCGCCCTGTGGACTTTAGATGCCAGCGCCCTGCCTCTAAAACCTGGTGGTGTGAAACTGCTGCTCCGGAGGAGGGCGAGCCGGTCCCCCTAGGGCCCCAATTCCTGGCCACCTGCAGCTCCAGACCCTCCCACAGCCCCAGGAGCCAGCGAGCCTGAGCTTCCCTCTGGCCGGGAACCCTCCTCGCTGGTCAGGTCCCAGCCTGTGGCGCGTGCCCGCCGCTTCTTCGCTGCCTTGTCACTCCTCTTGGGGCTTGAGTGTCCTGCACAAGTATCATTCTGGAGACTACTCGCACCCGACAACAGCAGCGTGAATGTGCTACAACTTATGCCCTGTGGACGTTGTGGTTGTGCAGCAAATCACCCTGAAACTTACTTGCTTGAAGCTGTTCTCTCTCAGCTTTTGAGGGCCAGCGTTCTACTAGAGTGGTTTGCAGGGCTCAGGCCCGGAGCCCCTTACACAGCTGCAGCCAGGCTCTACAGGGGGCAGAGGCCGGCTGCCCTGGGCCTTGGCGCTCGCTGGGTCGCCCACAGGACGCGGGCTGAAGCTCTGCGCTCCCCAGCTGCTGTCTGGAGGTCACTCTGTCCTGTTGTGTGAGCCCCACACGAACGAACGAGCAAGGGTGAGAGGGAGTGAGCCAGAACTTGAATGTGTTGTAACCTCACGTCAGAGTGGCAGCTGGGCTCGGCAGGGGCTGAACAGCTGCCTCTGTGCTCACTGCAATGTCATGAGTATTTATAGTTCCCCTTTAGCTAATAAAATTATATTACTAGGAACATTGTTTATTTCTTGATATATATTTGTACAGTTTCTGAATCATGTGGCATAATGTTGACTTTAGTAAAAACGTGTCAATTTCTTCTGAGGTGCTCTTTCTGGCCTGCACTCCGAGCAGCTTAGGTGCACTCCTGTTGGTCCCCACCCTGGCTCCAGGTAGCACAGTCACTCTGTGTGACGTTACTTGGCATTGGTGTGGTGTTACAGTGGTGCTTGCTTAACCTCCTATGGTGGAAATGGTCCACAGACGCAAAGGCAGAAGGAATGGTATAAGGAATATGTCCCTTCGCACCAACCACCCAGCTTCAAATAGCTACCGAGGTCTTATTGCAAAAGGGTCGAGTTCATACTACTCCTAAAAATACTTGTCCTGAGTGTCTCATGGACAAGGACATTGAGTAGTACATGTATAATCACATTAGTCCAAATTCCCCCCAAATGTTCACTACGCGCTGACGCCAAATGCTTCGGAGGACGTGGAGCCACAGCAGCTCTCGCTACGTGCTGGGGGACGGCAGCGCAGGCCAGTGCTCCGAGACACCGTGGCAACAGCAGTGGCCGCAGTGTCGGGCCCACGTAGGGCACAAAAAGGCAGAGGAAATGGTCCACTAGCTGCCCACGTCTCTTCATCCCACTGGGTTTGGGATGCAGGCAAAAGGGCCAGCAATGATACCACGCTGATCCCCACGAGGCGCCACATGTGCTGGAAGGACCCTGAAGTACTGCGCTCCGTTCCACTCTTGTAGCGCCTCAGTTTGTTCATATTCCAAGTATTTTACACCTATCAGATTCTTGAGGCAATAATGAAAGGCACAAAATGGTTTGTGGGCTTTGCAAGACCAGAGAAGGGTCCTTAGTTGTTCCTATTCCTGTGTGACTCTCCCATTCAGAGCTGGACACTGGAGAGGGACACGCAGCTGCAGCGCTGGGCAGCCCGGGGACTAGTGGCTGCCAAATCCCACAGCCTTGGCACAGGCTTGGAAGCCTGTTCGCATGACATATGCACGTCCCTGCGGCGAGAAGTCTGAGTGCGGAGGAAAGACGCTGTGGACACGCAGCCCCGCTAGTCCTCGATTTGGGTGCTGAGGGACACAAGGGATGGAGGAGGGACAACCTGCCTAGGCACTGGCTCTGCTGACTGCGCGGGGAAGGAAGCGTGTGAAGACAAGCCCTAACCCAGCCACTGGAGGATTCTCCGCTAATTCTGCGTGCTGTGAGCCAGATGAGGCTGCGAGCCGGCCGGCTCTCAGCCCGCCAGGCCAGGAGGAACAGCTCACAGCAAGTGAGTGAAAGCTGAGTCAACAACAGAGAAGAAGGTCCGCGATTGCTCACCCACAGCTGCCAATAGGTCCCCACCCCTGCGCAGTCTCCATTTGATAAGGCTTACAAATTTTTGAATTATTTTGGCAGTGATATATGAGCTAGGAGAAAAAAACGGAATTTTTTATGCACACATAGTACTAACAGCTGGAAGAGATTTGCAATAAATATTAACACTGACCTCTTTAGTTTTACAAAGTTTAAGCTTTCCTCAGTTTGTCAAGTTTTCTATTCCTTATTTGCTGGTATGTTTAAACACTTTAAGATTTTTTTTTTTAATTTTTTTATTTTTCTCATTCAGAATGAAATTCAGAAAGACACATTAAAGGAAGTCATGTTCTGTGTTTTCCACCCTGCGTCCCCCAGCGTCCTGCTCCTCGGTACCGGCGCTGTGCTTGCGCTCTCACAGAACGGCGAGGAAAGCACCGGGCACTGGGCACTAGCAATGAACGGGCCGCGCGAGCCCATACTTGCGCGTTTATCTTCCTACCGCACAGCCCGACAGTGCACAGGAAACTATTAGCGTGGCTTTTTCTAAGATGAACCGGACAGATACAATTGAAAAGAGTGAAAAGCTTTTATTCACTAATGACCTCGCATAACAGAGACACGTGGGTGATTAGTAAGCGTGTAGGAGGGCGGCAAGAGCCAGGGAGTGAAAAACCACAGACAGCAAAAGTGGAAGGAGGGTCGGTCCTTGTGCAACCCGCTGCCCTTACCGGAGCTAGGCTCCTGTCCTTCCAAGAGGCTGGGAGGTTGATACAGGACAAATCCGTTCAGCAGCCTCAGCGGGACTTCTTGGGCACGAACAGGAAGGATGGAGAAGTGATGTGTCTGTTCAGGCTGGGAACTAGCGAGAGGTCTCAGAAGAGGCGGGCTGCAGTTTGGTCATGGAGAGAACCTGTTGGGTAAATCGGGAAAGCGGACAGCGCGCGAATTTGCAACCATGTGTATGCAGTCGTTAAGCCCAAGCGATGAAATCAAAGTCCTAATGGAAAACCACAGCTAAACCAGTTCTGCCGCATCACCCACAATGGCCACGAGAGGGCGACAACCTTCCACAGGGCAATGGGGAGGAAGCGGGCCTGCAGCGCCCTGGCGTCCCCGCCAGGAGCCGAGCAGCCTCTCGGGTCGCTGGGTGCGGGAGCCTTAACTTCCCTGAAGAGACCTTGATTCCTCTTAGTGTGATCACTTGCTGACCGAAAGAAAAACGTGTCCGTTAACTGGCCTCTCTAAACCTTTTCCAGGCGAGCGAACGGCGTGCTCACGGCAGGCGTGAAGCCTGGCGGGGCCGAGGCTCAGGGATCGCTGCAGCCCAGGTCCCAGCCCTGGGCTCGGCTGCCACCCACCGAGGGGTCCCTCGTGTCCACCGCAGGCGGGGCAGGGGCGGGGCCGTGGCCCAGCAGGCGGTACCCAGAGGCAGCGCAACAGCGGCGGGGCGGGCCGCGCGGCCGAACTGCACACCGAGCGACCCGCAACACATTCGCTGCCTGATTCTTAAGCAACCTCCAACTGATTCGAAGTTTTTCTTCTGTGACTTCATCCGAGTGCGAGCTCCTCAGCTGCGCGCATGGCGTCGGCTTGCTCTTCCTCTTGAGTAGATTTTGCTCCATAGCGTTTAGCCGACTCCCCAGCAGCTGCGTACAACGACAACAGGACGCCGCCTGATGGAGGATGGCGCGCTCTCAGGACGTTTCTCTGAAAAGGGTGAGGAGAAGAAGTGTTTTCTAAACAGCAATGAAGTCATCCTGCCTTTAAATTTAAACTTAAAGGTTCTTAACATCTCGTGCTGGGCCCTGTTCGCGCACGCCGCACCCAGGATCAGAGCTGCAGAGCACACCGACTCAGACTCCGCTGGACGGCGGCCTCTGAACTTGAAGGCCGCCTGCATGAGGGGCGCGCCGGCCGGCCGGCCCTCCCGGGAAGGCTGAGGGCGCCGGGAAGCTCGGGCCGACCCGCCTCGCTCCCCCGCGGCCTTGAAGTCCATCTTCAGCACTGCACATTGGAAAACGACTCAGGCCTTGGCCATCTGTGCGTGCTCACCTCTGCTCTACAAGGTGTCGAAAGGGTCAAAGATGTGAAATGCGCTATGAAAGTTAGCTAATCATCACACCAAAATACTAGTAATCACACTGATGGTGTTAGCTACAGCGTAAGGGAAAGCGAAGCACATTTAAGTCTAGAATAGGTGTCTGTCCCAGCGGAAGGAAATGCCTGCCTTATCGCAGCCGAAGTACCCGAAGGAATGGAGGAGCGCCTGCCCCGCACATGGGACCCCTGGCCGCCGGACCCCAAGGCAGCCTCCGCGGTCGCTGCCCTGGTCATCCTGTTCACAAGCTGCTCAGGCAGCCGGGCAGCGGAGGAGAGACAACACCCGCCTGGCTACGGCCACAAACCTGTATGACTGACGCTTGGGACCGCTCTGGAAGGTCCATCCTCGTCACTTCCCAAATCCTCCTGCGCATGAACCTCCACTTTGGCCCAGTTCAAACAGCCGTCCACCCGGACAACCCGTGCGCACCAGTCAGCTGGGTCAGTATCTTACATCAGCCTCCGTCCAGGAAAAGCAGACACGAGACTCCAGATCCTGCCCAGAGGCAAGGATGCTCTCCCGCGGGTCACAGCTCCCGACTGTTTCTACTACTGCGGTCACCAGTGCTGGCAGAAGCGTTCAGTCCTGTTCGTCCAATGCTTATTTTACGCAGGTCATTATTCTAAGCATACGAAGAGTATCACCTGTGAGACGCTACTACACCTCCATTTTCACTAGAAAGCTGGACAAGAGCCAGAGAGAGCACCCTACCAATGCTTTGCAGTAGGTGGCAGGGGCAAGTTTGGACCCTGGATAGTCTCACTCAGTGACTCACTGGAAACGTCTCATGTCCTTTAGTTACAACGTTCAGTAGAAATACCAGAATGTGAGCCCTCACTCGCCCGAGCAATTACTTTCTCCTCAGTCCCTGCTCAGGCTGACTTCTACGTAGCTCACGAGGCTCTGGCGCTAACGATGCAGCAACGTACAGGACCCGTGGGAAGGACTCGCGGGCCCTCCAGCTTCCCAGTGTCCAGTGTCCACTGCAGTTTCCATAGTAAATGACTAGAAGATTCATTCAAGTTCTGGAAAAACCCAGGCTTGGATTTAACATAATTTAAAAACGTTAAAATTAAACATTGGCTGGGCCTGGTGGTGCACACTTGTAACCCCAGCACTGTGGAGGTTGGGGCAGGAAGATCCCCTTAAGTTTGAGGTCAGCATGGATTACATAAGCGAGATCAAGGCCAGGCTGTGAGACCTCGACACAGGGAGACCCTCTCCCAAAATAAAACAAAAAAATAAAATTTAAAAATCCATCTTTACTTCCAAGTGCAAAATATAAATGTCTTTATGCAATGCAGACTCTAAACAGCTGCATAGCCAAACTTGGAAGACAGTATCAGGAAAAATGACACTCCAAAATTAAAATACATCACTCAAATCAATGGGTATTTTGTCAATATATTATCGCTATATCTATATGTGTGTGTGTGTGTTCACTATCAAAAAATTGAAGATAAAGTTTGACAAAAATGTACATTATTAAGCTAACTTTAACATACCAAAGATAATGGTTTCACTGGCTAGCTGCATGGTACCAAACTCTAGGCCCACCTACCTTCTAGCAGATGTTTAAACACATCTCTGTCTACCCAGGGTTTTGGGTATCTTGATTACAATAATAATTGTCAATTAGCTTTTAAAAAAAAAATATGTACACAGAGGCTGGGGCCATAGATGGGCTGTCTATGTGCCTGCCTTGCAAGCGCAAGGACCCTGGCTCGATCCCCAGTACGGCACGCCCTGCCACACACAGTGCTGGCCACAGAAACCAGGTGTGCGCTACCCAGGGCTGGGAGGCTGAGACAGGAGGATCACTAGGAGCCCAAGCTGCACTGGAGACCCTGCACCAAAGAAATAAAAGATTTT
>NW_004524599.1:19494026-19495877 GCF_000260255.1 Octodon degus
TTGTTTTGTTTTGTTTTGAGAAAAAGTATAGCCATGTACTTCACGCTGGCCTTGAAATCACTATGTAGTCCAGGCTGACCTCCACTTCAGAGATCTTCCTGCCTCAGCCTCCCATTTGCTGGGATCATAAGCACCTACAGCCACCCCCTGCTGACATTTAGCTTTTCAAGCAAAGGATTAAATTCTTTATTGTGTGCACTTGTGTGCTGGAAACTGCGCTCACGCTGCACCCCCAAGCTGTTCCCCAAACTCCAGTACCTCATCCTTGAGGGGAGTCTGCCGAGGTGCAAACGACCCAAACGGTGCAGTCGACCAACTTACGACTCAGGCACTTAGGAGCCCAAGAAAGCAAAGAGCTGCGCCCTGCGGTTGTCAAAACGTTGGTCTTCACGAGGGTTCACCTGGGCGGCTCTGCATGGCTGAGGCATCTCTTTTCCCCAAAATCTGCTCTGCACTCTGACACCTTTATCCTGTAACATCAAGAAACATCCAAACAAGCTTGGAGTTAACCCTCTATCTGGAATAATCAGCCCGAGCAACCTAACAAGTACACGGCATCTATGCTGTTTCCTCGCAGGTCTCAGCTACTTAACCGTAGGCTGTCGATGGTAGCGGGCAAAACCGTTCGTCTTCTCCTGTCCCTGCTCAGCCTCCTGTCTTTAGCGTTTATTCTCTGCAGAAAAAGCACACACGGGCAGAGCGGTTCGGTTGGACGTAAGAAATACACAGCTGAGTCTAGGGAGGGCATTTCCAAAAGCTAGTGTTAGGGAGACTCAACGCAGGCGGAAGTTGCAGAGCAGGAAGAGATTGAGGGGGCTCTGGACAGCCGCTGAAATGAGCGCTAACAAGAGGGTACTGCGCAGTAAGCGTAAGGAAATACTATTTAGGTAATATTAATGTGCTGCACTTACGCACTGAGATCAAATGACGCAGCAACCTTATGAAATTTCCCATTTAAACGAAAACTAGTCATAGAAGTTTCCAGACGGCTTTTTTTTTTCCTGAAGAGTGAAGCTGCAATCTAGAAAGTCTGAGGGGGACTGGTTGTCATTTAAGACCACCTAAAAGACACAGGCTTTACTTTTCTGATTTCTTGCACGAACGCAACTTAAAATGTCAATCACAGCACGGGTAACAAAGCCGGACCCACCTGTCCCCAGAATCCGGAAAGCCCGCGCCGAGCGCGCCCGGCACCCAGCCACGCACGACACTCTAAGCTTCCCAGAGCTTAAAGGCAAAAGGAAGGACCACACCGCGATCCGTAACCCCTCGGAGAGCCGCCCCCGCACCGCCCTTCCCGGATCAGGGACCAATCACGGGGCGACAGGAAGACCCGCCCACAACACCCGCGGCCAATCACGACGCGAGGCGAGGGCCCGCGAAATTCAAACTGCTCTCGCCGCAGTCGCGGCTAAAGGTTCACCAACCCCTCTCTCGACCCCGTATCCAGTGGGCCAGCGCCCGCCATACGACCCCATCTGCCTCCAATCAACATCCCCCTAGCCCTGAAAAGCAACAAACGGCACTGGACACTGTCGCCCACTACACAAGAAATGGCAGCTCTTTCTTTGAGAAGCTGGTGGCTCTTAAAAGAGCCGTTAGGGTTGGGAGCTGGCGGTCGACTCACTGGTTACTTGGCGCTGGTGTACTTGGTGACGGCCTTGGTGCCCTCCGACACCGCGTGCTTGGCCAGCTCCCCGGGCAGCAGCAGCCGCACGGCCGTCTGGATCTCCCGCGACGTGATGGTCGAGCGCTTGTTGTAGTGCGCCAGGCGCGACGCCTCGCCCGCGATGCGCTCGAAGATGTCGTTGACGAACGAGTTCATGATGCCCATGGCCTTGGACGAGATGC
>NW_004524599.1:19500557-19522339 GCF_000260255.1 Octodon degus
GTTAGAAAAACATGAAAGTTTTTCTGAATTTAAGTGAAGCAAATTTTTTAAATTAAGCATTGCAACGGGCTGGGGAGATGGCTCAGTAGAATAAGCGCTTCCCTAGCAAGCACAAGGGCCTGAATTCAATCCCCGGTTCTGCCAAAAATGAAATAACAAATAAATAAATAAAGCATTGCAACAAAAAAATATGAGGTATATAGTAATTATTCTAATAAAAGTTTTCCTAGAAAGATAAAAATATACCCCTTTCTTGCATTTTAATTTTTTACTTATTAATGAAAGTTAATTGTAAATTGAAGTATTAATATCCCACAAGATTTCTTTGTTGTAGACAGCTAAATTAGAAATCTTACAGGCAGACGGGGCTAGACCCTCAAGGAGACAGCACCGAGGATAAGATATGCTGCAACTGTGAGAGATGGACGCTCCAGCTGTGGGCCAGATCGACAAGCTGCGCCGGCCTGCGTCCAGGTGCGCTGAGCCGGCGATGTAGACCAGGCGCGGCAGCGCGCGCCTGTAATCCCAGCACTTGGGAGGCAGAAATCAGGAGGATCACTACTAATGTGGGCTATGTACTGAGACATGCAAAAAAAGAAGAAAAAAAAGAAAACCAATAAATAAATAAATAAATAAATAAATAAATAAAATTTAAAAAGACCAAAGATCGAGCAAATGCTGACCTCCCTAAAGATTAGCATCCGGGACTGATCGTCACCTAGAGGAAGCCAGGAAGAGTCACTAATCCATCAGCCACCACTTGGCTACTGGATACACTCCTGTTTCTATATTCCTGCCCACTAGCTACATGACTTGCTTCCCCATTTGGTTCTGGATTTAATCCATTTTACCTGAGCAAAGGTGCTTGTAATCTCATTGGTTGACCATAGTTTTGTCCCACCTCATGCCTGCCTAAGCAAGTTCCCAAATTCTCTACCTTAGGACCACCTGGTTTTACTCTGTAAAAGTCCCTGGAAGAGACAGCTTCCGGGGACAACCCACGGGGGTGGAGGAGTTCTGTCCCTCTCTTGGACTGAAGCTTTCTCCCAATAAATATATTCTGCTCTTGGGGCCAGGGAGATGGTTCAGTGGAATGAGCACTTCCCTGGCAAGCACAAGGACCTGAGTTCAATCCCAGGTTCCACCAAATAAATAAATAAATAAATATATTCTGCTTTTAACCTCCATCTGTTCCTAAAATTCACTCTTTGGTTTTAGAGAACGCAACTCATCCCAGGTGCCGTTCAGGTCAGGAGCTTCATTTTCCCTGTATCACTTTGTACTAACTGCAAGAATCATAATTCCAGTAATAAATGATAACAAAACTTTCGAGTAATTACGAGGTGTCAAGCACTAATATCGCCTTTAGTAGTATCAATATTTGTAATATTTCAGGGCTACATATACACTGATGAGAGGAATAATAAAAATTTTAAAATAATTTTTTTTAATGTGGTTAAAGTAAGTTTTTGAGATCTGTGCAAATAATATATTGCACAGTTTAACGTTTTTCTCCTCTTTAATTTGATATATTTGGTACAGGGTCTCACTACGCAGCTCGGACTCCTAGTGATTCTGTTTTTAGCCTTCACAGCGCTGGGATTACAGGAATGTGCCTCCAGGCCGGGTCTCGCAGCTCGGCGTGCCCAGCGTGGCTGTGGTCCCTGCGCTGAATGCGGTCTGTGGGTTTGCCTAAGCAGGCGCTTGGTCCGCTCAGCTACCTTGCTGGCTTTTGGGGGGTTTTTGGGGGCGGGGTTGTTTTGTTTTGTTTTGTTTTTGAGAGTCTTCCGAGTAGCTCAGGCTGGCCTTGAACTCAGTGTAGCCCAGGTTACCCTGGAGCTCAGGCTCCATCACCCCAGGGCTTTTTAACGTGAATTCTCTATGTAGAAAAAGATTATTAGGCTTTTTTTTAACGGTTCTACCCAGCAATAGTGAGGTTTAAGGCCTGAGAGGAAGTGCTACTGGGAAGAAAAACAAATGTATATTTAGTGTAAGAGAATTAACAATACACCTGAAAGATCTTCAAAGTTTGCATTTACGTTTTCATCTTGTTCTCTTTCCAGGAAGTCAGCATATTTCTGCCATATAATGAGAAAAGGTACCAGCAGCCTAGGACTATTCAAACACTACTGAAGAAAATACAAAGACCAATGTAGTGGTAAAAGCAATATTCTCCTTCTTGGATTTTCTGTATGTTCAATAACGTGCAACTTTTGCTGTTTAATAAGCGAGGGGTAGGACCCACTCATTAGCTGAAACAGAAAGGCGGCGCTGCATCCTGATGATTAAAGTGAACGTAAGGAGTCCAACACGCAGGCGTGGTCGCTCCCCTCGCGGGACGGGCGGGGTTCCCGCCTCGCGCCGCAGTCTTCGCGCAGGTCCGCAGAGGGCGGAGCCCCGGGAGGGACGGGTCTCCATCCGGCTGCGCGAGGGTCAGGCCCAGGCCCAGCTCGGGTGTGCAGCCGGCTCACAGCCGTGGCCCAGCGCTGCAGGCTGGGTCGGTGACGTCTAAGGCTGTGCACCCAGCCTGGGCCGGAGGTGTTGACGTGGGGATGTGTCTTGGTTTCCTCGGGGCTGGCTTTCCTGCCTTCCTGCGCTGCCCGCGGGGCCTCAGGAGGGCTTGCAAAGCCGGTCCGGGGTCCTCAGCAGCCCACCTATGCCTTCACTGGCTTTGCAGCGCTAGCTTTTAGACCCTGAGACGTCAGCCCTGCGGAGGGCAACGCTTAAGCCACCAGCACAGCCTGTCGCCACAGGGAGCCACTGAATCTTCCTTCCCCAGTGTCTCGGCCCAAGTACCTGATTTCTGTGCCGCACTGTATTATAACTCCGTTGTACATACCCTGACTGCATAGTGTCCTGTTACGCTTTTAGACGTTTTATGAAAATTAGTATCTTCTAGATATTTTCCTGCGGGCCTGGGAGATGGCTCAGTGGAATAAGTGCTTCCCTGGCAAGTGCAAGGGCTTGAGTTCAATTCCCGGTTCCGCAAAAAAAAAAAAAAAATTTTCCTGCACACTTGCTCAGTGTTGGAATATGTTCTCCCTGTGAAGTTTCCCAGTGTGTACACATGCGTTCTTCTCTTGAAGATTTGCACTGGTCTGTCCCCCCACACCCATTCCTAATGCGCCAGTCAGCGCTGCGTGAAGCTCTGAATGCTTAGAGAAGTTGCTGGGTATGACTGATGTAGGGACCTCCAGGTGATATTGGGGGGAAAATGAAACTCCCCACCTGAAAGGTACTGGAACGAGTTCATGTTCTCTAAAACCGAAAAATGAATATTAAGAATAAACAGTTTATGAGCAGAATATGTATGTTAGGGGAAAGAAAGTTCCTGTCCTGGAGAGAAACAGAAGGAGGGCCCCGAGCGGGAGGTCCCCAGGAAGCTGTGTCTTCCAGGGACTTTTATAGCGTAAAACCATGCGGGTCTAAGGCACAGAACATGGGAACTAGCTTAGGTGGGCATTAAGTGGGACAAAACCATGGTCATCCAATGAGATTACAAACACCATTGTGCAGATAAAATTAATAAAGTCCAGGACCAAATGGGGAAGCGAGTCACTTAGCAAACAGGCATGAATGTAGAACAAGACTTAGTGCTGTAGCCAAGCCGGTAGCAGTGGGATTAGTGACTCTTCCTGGCTTCCTCTAGGTGATGATCGATCCCAGATGCTTATCTTTAGGAAGGTCAGCGTTTGCTTGATCTTTGGTCTTTAGGTCTGGCGCAAAGCGGCAGGATCTGTCTCTCACAGTTGTAAGGTTTCTTGTCTTCTGTGTTATCTCCTTCGAGGGACTGGCCCTATCTGACTGCCTATAATATTTCTATCTAGATAACTCGGCTGGCTACTACAACATAATCAGCCCGTAACCCCAGCATTCCAAGAAGCGCAAACAAGAGGATCCCGAGTGCCAGCGGAGCTTGGGCAACAGAGTAGGCTCGTTCTCCAAATCAAAAGGTCGGGGCGTAGCTCAGCCCAGAGCCCCAGCTGAACCCTAGGCCCTGTCTATGTCTTCTCCAGGAAAGCTGCTTCAGTCTGGGCCCGGTACCCCTTCTTTCATTGTTTCATCCTACTTGCTTGTTCCAAACCAGGAGTCTCGCCAAGTGTACAGCTTGTAGAACATTTCATTGTGTAAAACAGATAGTTTAATTTGTATGGGACTTGGGCTACTTGGAAGTTGTCTCCCTTCGGGCAACAACCTATTGTTGGCCTGCTCAGGGCATCCAAAGGAGATTTTTGAGGGTGAGGTCCCAGGGTTAAAAAATGCACGTGTGACACCAACAGCAGGCAGCATGGAGCAGAGCAAAGAGCCAGAACTCAAGAGCCGCCTGGGTCCTTACTGTGTGATTATTATGCAGATTTTTATCTCGTATTCACATCTTCACACAGTGCCATCACCATTGCAAGTCTTTCCACACACTGTGCGCCTGTGCCGGGGGAGGGGGTGGCATCCTCAAGCCACCATCCTCAGGCGTCCCCCGATGCCCCTGAACTTTGAAACAAGTCTGAGTGGTTCCTACACTTGCTCATGTTTTGGGTTTTTTTGTTTTTGTTTTTGTTTTTTTTTTCTGGGAGTTTGTTAATATTCTTTGTATTTCTCAGCTTTTAACCTTTTGTCAGTGTATTTCAAATACATGCTGTCACTTTGTGAGTTGTTGCTAAATGTTAGAGGCTGCAGTGAAATGTCCTTAAGCAGGCAGGAATTAATATCAGTCCTGTGGGGTGTATGTTTTATAGTCCCAGGGCTGCCTCTTTGTAAAGGTGTCCTCACCCCTCCCATTCCTTTGACCCACAAATCTGCAGGCATCGATTTGCAGAAATACAGCTGCTCAGCTAACCTGGCTGCAGGCATGCGCACTGACCTCAAATGGGGGAAGAGTCGTTAGGAAGGACCTTCAGAAGACCCCATGGAAGGGGTCCTTCTAGGGTTTTATAAACAACTGGATGCCTAAACTCTGCAGGGTCCAAGTTACAAGAGGCAAAATAGACATACTGCCTAAAACACACTGAGACTTTGCTCAAATGCCTGTTAAATGTTTTACATGGATTATCTCAATTCATAGTCTTGTGTTTTATTATTCTAATTTTTAAAATGGCAAAATGGAGGCATAGACAGCCAGGTGAAATAAGTCACAAATACTTATATTTGGTAATGCAAACCTATAAGATTCTTAGACACTCTGAGTAGGCAGAAAAATCATCCCAAAGAACAGGTAGTGGTGCTGTTACCTGAACACTGGGGTCCCGAGAACAGGCATAAGAACTGGCTATGGACATCTTGTCTTGAGTGGATGCTTGTTTTGTTGGGTTTTTGTTGCTTTATGAAACAAGTTTTCACTGTGTAGTTCAAACTGGTCTTGAACTCACAGCACAGTCCAGACTGGCCTCAAACTACAGTTGATCCTCCTGCCTCAGCCTCCTGAGTGGTGGGATTATGGGCCTGTGCCACCACACCCAGTTAAGGATAATTTTAATCTTAGTCTGTGAGCCTGCTACCTGACAGGATCATTGCATTTAAGAAATCTGCAGAGGTGTTACATGTCCTGGATCTGTCATTTTTCATGTTCCAATCCCACAGGACTGAATATTCCCTCAGGAAAAACTGGTGACCTGCACCTTCAGAAGGGATGTCAGGCTCTGACCAGTGCCCCCATGGGGGTGGGTGGGGAGAGGTCAGTTCTGTTCCTCGCACGTAGTGCATCACAGCACTATCTGGGAGCTTAGGGTGCCGAGGAGATAGCTCAGTAGAATAAGCACTTGCCTGGCAAGCGCAAGGGACTGAGTTCAATCCCTAGTTCCACCAAAAAAAGAAAAGAAAAAGGAAATGGGAGCTTGCAGGAGTGTTTAATTGTGGCTTAGTTATACTTCTAAATGAGTGCTGTTTACTGTAAATACAAGAACACTATGAGAGTTTCCCATAAAATGAAATGGGAAATCCTGTACACCTGTAGTCCAAGGCAGGCCTGGGCTGCATAGCGAGTTCAAGACCAGTGTAGGTTACATAGCAAGATCCTGTCCCAAAAAAAACCTCAAGATCAATAAAATTATGGGAAAAAAAAAAAGAAATTAAGAAGAGAAAAAGTACAAACAATTGAAAAAAGGAGATGAAACAAATTAAAGCATTAACTGCTTCTTTATGAAAAAAAAAACTCAAGAAAATAGAGACAATGTAGAATTTTGATGAACTGTAAAAGTGTAAAATGCATACTGGAATTTGAAAGCTTCAAATGAAAACCAAAATCCAAGGTCCTCATTTAATACATTTTGTATGGTGTACATGGCAAGGCAAAATTTTTGATGTATTGGGTCAAATAGAAGAGTTTGGTCTGTTCTTTAAAATGTAGTTCTGAGTGGGCCACAGTACACATGCCTCCCTCGGGCTCCAGAACTCTGGGGAGCTGAGGCAGGAGGATCAGGACTTCCTCAAACCTGGGAAGCCGCAAGACTCAGCAAGGCTCCTTCTGAACATAAATTGATAGAAATAGTGAATGTACTGGGTTCAATCCCAGTACCCAAAGGGAAGGTGAGTGGTTGCCTTAGTAAGTGCGTGGATTTTTCTGTGGAGGGGCTTGGCTTAGACTACCAAATTGGCCTTGGGCTTTAAGGTCCCTGTGTCCTCCTTCAGGGAAGCAGGAGAAACTGGAAGAAAAAAAAATACAAGAAAGAACCATTTTTGCTTTTCCTCTGCTTGTATTCCTGCGGACAGAGGTCATCGCCTCTTCTGGCAGCGCTCGGATGCCCTGGAGAAGGCTCCGTGGACGCCGGTGTTACACCTCGCCTCTGCATCTTCTAGACTTGAGGACTTGCACTGTGGCAAGCCGGCGTGGGGCGTGCTAGGCCACGCCAGCGGAGCAAGCCTCCAAGTCTCACCTGGAAAGCACTCTCCTGCTCCGGATGGAGAGGCCTGGCCTGGCCGTGCCCAGCGGCCCACCCGAGCACGTGCGAGCTAAGCGTCACCGAGGGTCCGCCTAGAGCCCAGCTCTGCCATCCTCCGCGCAGAGCCTTCCGCTCAGGTGTGACCCAGAGCGCTGCGCGGCCGCGAGAGCGCATCCCTGCGCATCCGGGTCCCCCACGCGTTCTAAAGCGCCAACAGCGGTGGGAAAATGAATTCTTCTGGCACCGTTTTGAATAATTTAAAAGATTATAAAAATTCAAAGAAAAGTATTTTACTCAAAATTAAATCAAGTTATTATAATATGGCTAAAGGGGAGAGAAGGACATGCATGTTGTGACAGTAAAAGAGAAGGGTGTACAGGGGACCAGTGAGAGGACGCTCGGGCTGTGGCGGCCCTTCGCTCCCAGCCTGGTACTCATTGAAGTGCTATTGGTATTTTCTCCTGAGACAGTCAGGCACTTAAACATCGGGTTGTCTGTCTTTGGTCCTACTCGGAATCAAACTCGGTTTCAGCGCCGCGTGCCAGGCAGCACTAATATTACCAAGTGTGTCTAAAACACGGAAAGATAAGGCTGCTTAGCCTTGAATTCACACAGCCTCATCTCTGAGAGGGACTACCCGGCATTCGGGACGCTCAGCTGTGCTCCCAACTGCCCTGAACCTTCCATCCAGGGAAAGCAGAGCCCAGGGGAGGGAAGCCACGCCCCAGAGCTGTCTAGGGGAGCAACTGCTGCCCCTCGAACCTCAAGGAGCCGGGAAGCCTCCTGAGATCTGACCCGGCCCCCCCTCCACTCTTCCCGAATGGAGCCTCTGGCCTCCGCCAGCCCCAGCGCGCTCCTCCAGCTGCTCAAGCCGGGGTCTTTGCCATTCTCTGAAACCGAGGATTGAACTCAGGCCCTTGCACTTGCCAGGCAAGCACTTATTCTACTGAGCCATCTCCCCGGCCCCTTTCAGTTTTGTGTTCCAAGCTCACTGACAGCAGGATCCCACACCAGCAGGCAGCTCTGCCTCTTGCTCTGCCTCCAGTACTGTGAGCAAAAGCAGCTCTGGGGATCCAGCTTCCTGCTTGTGAAAGGCCATTAAGCTTGACTGATTTCTTCCAGCTGTCAAATTCTATGCCAGCCCAGAGGAACAAAATGAGACCCAGGAGAAAGGAATGAGAAGAGTCCACCAGGTTTTTTGTATTAAAACACATCGAACTTTCAAACAAGGGCAAAAAGACATGAAAGCAATAATAAAATAAAAAATAAAAAAACCAAGGTGATGCATGCTATCTACCAGGATGATTTATAAGCCTCAAATTAATGGCAGCAACACACCGTTATCAGTTTCAGGACAAAAATCTCAACAGCACACTGTACCTAATGGAGCAGTTCAGCACCACTGGAGGCCTATTTTAGGCAGATCACCCAAGTCGTGCTTGGCTGGAGTCTAGAACAGTACTGCAGGAAACATGCTCGGAAGTGATGAAGTGGATTACATTTCTCACTGTTTGCCATGAAATCTGAACAGGAGGGGTACCACTGGCACACTTTTCTCCCACTAGCTTTGAATATACCAACTTTGCTATCTAGCTAAAATTATCAGGGGCTGACAGATGAAGGAAAGACATCTTGCTTGGGAAGCCACTCTCTAGAAAGCTTGAATTATGCCACCTCTTCTCTTCCTATTATTTCCTCTCCCAATGCTTAGGCCCTCGATCTTTCACCTTTGGAAAGTGCCTCAGTTATTCTTCTCTAATTGCTGAGACAATACCCAACACCCAAAATTAAGGAAGTAAACGTTTACATAGCTCACAGTCAGTGGAGGCTTCAACCCATACTCAGCTGGCTCCAAGGCAGGGCAGCTCATGGCAGAGGGCAGCAGTTCATGCTGGTGGAAAACAGCAAAACAGCAAGAGCAAATGGGAGGAGTAGCAGCTACAGCAGCTGCACAGAACAAGTCCCTCTCCCTTATGCTGCATCCAGGCATCCACTCCAGGCCGGGTGGAGAACGCACACCCATAATCCCGGCACTGGATCATGAATTAATGACAAACTCTAGAAGTCACCCGATCACTGCATGAGGCTTTAAGGGGACAACTAGCCTCAAACCAGAACAGAAAATAAAACATATCTTCCTCTCACTTGTATGTTACTTTCAGCATTCAAAAATGTGCCTAGTAGTATCTACCTCCTAATCGGTATAAATGAGCTAACACATCACATGGGCCGTAGGACATACATTGATGAACACTTGTTATTTCAGGTATAGTGTAATCAACCAACTGCAGGCAGGATAAAACAGAAGAGGGAAGGCAGGCGCTGCTGGCCTCACATTTCTCCAAGGACAAGCAACTCATTACACAGATGTACTGCCTATGTCCAGAAGAGTGGACCAGAAAGTGGAAAAACGCATAGAAACATGTGCGTACACACATGCAGCATTAATCACTTTTCTGATGAAACTCGCCTGCGCTGCTAAAAACCCGCCAAGGTCACAAACCAGCTAAAGACTCCTTAGCCCTTCCTTTCACCCAAAGGTCAGTTCGCTGCAGGCATCTTCAGTCCTTGTAGCTTTTGGCCAAAAAGTAAATTCCTCATGCTGCCTGCTCTGATCCCTCTGTGTGCAGCACCGCCTGCAAACTGGTCCCCGTGCAGGGTCTAGTCCTATTCCACCTTCTCTCTAAACTCGGGATTTCCTCAAGGCCAGGTGTGGTGGGGCATTCTGTAATCCCAGCCCTGGGAGGCTGACCCTGGAGGATCGCTGAGTTTGAGGTTAGCTAAGACTACAGTGAGTTCAAGGCCAGTCTGAAAACCAAAATAGCTCTTCCACTAATGTCTCTGAGTTTTGCTGTGCTTGTCACTGAGGAAGCTGAGATCACTGAAGATGCCTTTCTTAACTGGCCACAGGAGGCTTGACCCCTCCTTCGTTTCTCTGCTGGCGAGAAAGGCCTGGCCCTACAGCCTGTTCCAGGCCCAGATGGAAACGGGAAAGAAAACACAAGCCAGCTGAGCTCAATTTCCAAGTTCAGCCAACTAAATAGGCTCGCCCATCCTGGAACTTTACCCCAGCGGGCCGCCTAGAGCTACAGGCACATACCCGGGGACAGCACTGTGCTACTGTACACCGCTGCACTGGGGAGGCAAGAGACGCGACACCACTCAGGTGATTTTGCTGCAAAAGCCGGCAAATATTTACGATTCCTTGCAGACCCCTGACTTTGTAAGCACCACCCTTAGACACCAGCACTTCCCGCTTTACCCTGCCATACAGAGCTCTACACCCAAGAGCCAAGCTTAAATTTAACATTCCAGTGTGGAACAGCTCTAATGTTGGCAGCCTTAGGTGGCTCTGAAAAGAGCCTTTGTGGGTAGATGTTAGACCTTCCTTTTCTGGGTTTACTTGGCGCTGGTGTACTTGGTGACAGCCTTGGTGCCCTCCGACACCGCGTGCTTGGCCAGCTCCCCGGGCAGCAGCAGCCGCACGGCCGTCTGGATCTCCCGCGACGTGATGGTCGAGCGCTTGTTGTAGTGCGCCAGGCGCGACGCCTCGCCCGCGATGCGCTCGAAGATGTCGTTGACGAAAGAGTTCATGATGCCCATGGCCTTGGACGAGATGCCCGTGTCGGGGTGCACCTGCTTTAGCACCTTGTACACGTACACCGCGTAGCTCTCCTTGCGGCTGCGCTTGCGCTTCTTGCCATCTTTTTTCTGCGCCTTAGTCACCACTTTCTTTGACCCCTTCTTCCCGGCAGGGACCGACTTCGCGGGCTCCGGCATACTGGTAAAAAGCACCTAGTCCTACAACCAGCCACGTAAACACCGGGTAACTGGAGAAGTTCTGCTGATATAGAAAGTGGCATGCAAATTAGTGGAGTGTCAAGACGCGTACCTCATTGGTAGTTACTTTGAGTAACGTCACAGATCTTTACCCAATCAAAAATGTATAAATATTGAAGTCCTATTTCTATTGGTTAAAAGGAAGCTACAATTTTAGCCAGTGACAAGTCTTCCTTTTTCGCGCCCAAGAATGGCTATAAAAATTGTCCCAGATTCTCTTTCATTTAGGTAGCTGCTTGTGACTTACCGTTTGCTTCTGTGATGTCTGGACGCGGCAAGCAGGGCGGCAAGGCTCGCGCCAAGGCCAAGACGCGCTCGTCCCGCGCCGGGCTGCAGTTCCCCGTGGGCCGCGTGCACCGCCTGCTGCGCAAGGGCAACTACGCCGAGCGCGTGGGCGCCGGCGCCCCGGTCTACCTGGCGGCCGTGCTCGAGTACCTCACGGCCGAGATCCTGGAGCTGGCGGGCAACGCGGCGCGCGACAACAAGAAGACGCGCATCATCCCGCGACACCTGCAGCTGGCCATCCGCAACGACGAGGAGCTCAACAAGCTGCTGGGCAAGGTCACCATCGCGCAGGGCGGCGTGCTGCCCAACATCCAGGCCGTGCTGCTGCCCAAGAAGACCGAGAGCCACCACAAGGCCAAGTAAGGAGCAAGGCTGGGAACCAAAGGCTCTTTTCAGAGCCACTCACGCCGCCCTGGAAGGAGCTTGTGCACGGGGTTCGCTGTGGCGGCACTGCTGCGCTTTATTCTTAAGAGCGGCCTGACTTTAGGCAGGAGCTGGCTAACTAATGTGCCCGGAAATGGCTCAGATCGCAGGAGTAGCGGGTGAGCTCGAGACACCCAACTCTTAAAAGGTCTCAAGGCCGCCAAAACACGGAGTCTGCGGATTACTCGAGTAAATGATTCGGTTAAGCGACCTGGGGAGTAACTCACTATCTAGGATCAATGGCTTTTGTTGTCCTAGGGTTTAAGTAGCAACCGGGTGTGTGTAGTTGGTTTCTTAGCAAAACTTCCCTTGCTGGGCGTGTCTGGACAGGTGTCGGTTTAACCCGCTCAGTAGCTCGGGATACTGCGACCCAGGCAGTGCTCCTATGCAAACTACCTAGGTTGGCAGTGGGCCAGGTGACATATCCAGTGAGGACTATACAAAATACACCGTGTATAATGGGGACCACCACTGCCTTAGATGGCAGACAACTTGATCAAACACAAATCGGAAAAAAAACAAGATAGGCAATTTATGAAGGAAAAGGTACCTCAAGTGTAACTTAATTCATGGCTGTCTAGACAAATACTTTAGTTGTTTATGAGGCTGGCCCGACCTATTAGGCTAGGAAGCCGGGGGAGGGGCATGAGGCAGCCGTGTAGAGTGTAATGTGGATAACTGTCCAAAAGCAGTGGCAACCCTGAGACTCAATTTGGTAACAAATTAGCTAGGCAGAAAACCTAGAAGCTAGTTCATGTGGAAGGGCTTACTGGGGATTGAACCCAGGACCTTGACACAGCTCATACCCAAGCCCCTTTACCAGTACTCATTTGTGAAAGGCTCTCACTAAATTGCCCAAGCTGAGCTCAAACTGATCTTCCTGCCTCAGCCTCCCAGAGTGCTGGTGGGTGCCACATACCCAGCCTCAAGCCACTGTTCTAGAGACTGTAAAAATATCGCGTGGTTCACAACTGAAAAGCTACAAAACCAGTTTGTGATTCTATACACACAGGTTATCGTCTCCCATTCTGGTGCAGAAGCCAGCTGACTGAGACGCAGGCCAGGCGTCCAAGGAAGAAAACCCGTGGTGCCCCTGTGTGAGCCTTGGGTTCCACGTAAGTAGATGTTGAGAGGAAATTTTGAGGTGCAAGCTGTTTGCCAGGGCTCAACACTACACCTGTGAAGGTAGGATTGGGCAAAAAAGGTCCAGCTGAGATCCAGGCCAAACAGCCCAGTGGAGAGATCAGGAGGGAGATGGTATCACCAGGCAAAGTCCCAACCTGCCTCTCGCTGGTCTCTGGTTTTTAGTGTCACTCTCTGAGGCTGGTCCTAGGAACGCAGTGCCCCTGAGGGAGAGCAGCCCTGCAGCGGGGCCAACACCCAAGGAGCCACAGCTGCTGCCTATCTGCAGGGTGTGTGCAAGCACGATTCCTTCCGGGTTCAGCACTATCTCCATGTGTCTGACGCACACCAGTGTGTGTGTGTGTGTGTGTGTGTGTGTACACCAGCGTAGAGTAACCTCCAGAGGGGATCTGTGCAACATGCTGACTTCTTTCTGTATGAGGGCCCGAACTCATGACCTTGCTCTAAGCTGTGTCTGGGCCATTTGTTTTGTTTTTTGCAGTGCTGAGGATCAAACCTAGGGCCTTGCACATGCACACTAGATAAGTGCTCTGCCACTAAGCTACATCCCTGGCCCTTTATTTTTCATGAGCCAAAATCCCACTAAATTGCTCAGCCTCCCACCAAAGCACAGGGATTCTGACATCCTGCTCGGCTTCTTGACTTTAGGGAATTCAAAGAGGGTGTGTTTTCACTTTAGAGAAATGAACAGCCCAACAGTTGTCAGCGCCTGTTCAGCTGCACATGAAGGTGACAGACATTCATAGGGGGGCATCCTCAGTGACACCACCAGGTCCCCAGGGCTTCACTGGTCCAATACCTGGAAATAACCCAGCTTTGCACTGTAGTGCAAACTTCGGGATGAATATTTGAGACTCAGTGGAGAAGAGTGTGCTCTTAAATCACAGAAGAGATACTCAGTGCTAGCCGCTTAGCTGCCACGTGTGCACCGTGTTTATTCAATTCTCACAGCTTGAGGTGAGCATGGCTACATTTCTATCTTAGAGAGCAGAGCATGGTACTTACTCACTGCGGAGGCCCACTGGGGCAGCGCTCCACTTTGGCTGGGCCCGACCTATTGCCTCGTATTGATAGGTACAGAGCTGGCTAGGACTTCTCTATCCTTTCAGTTGGCCTTAACCAATGCATACTGATCTAGCCGAGGTGCTGGTGGTGGTCTCTGAAGACGGCACAGGCACATGTGTTTCCCTGATAACCCTCACCTGCTGCTCTTTGCTATGAACCAGGTGGAGACAGGATGAAGAGCCAGTGCTCCACACTGTCGGCTGGGTCAAGCCTTGAGACAGAGGCTGTGACTTCCTGGGGCTTGAAAGATTACACATCAGAGCTGAAGCACCGGACCCCTAAACATTAGACACTATCTCAATAGTTTGATGCAAATTACTTTTTCTGCATATCCTTCTCTCTGCATGACAGGTAAATGCAGGCCACCTACCTACCTAGTTCACAGTACTCAGCTACTTCCTGCAATTCTCAGTCAGTCATTCTCAAGCCATGCCTCCTTCCCAACTAAATAAAACCCAGGTCAGTCCTGGACCAGCCCTTTTGTTCTGGAAAGCCATCTGTGTGGCTGGACTTAGGACCCCTTGGCTCCCCATAATCATAAATATGCTTTAGTGTCTTTATTTTTGCCTTGTGTTATATTAGGAATGGTAGATTAGAATTAACTTGGTGGGCTTCCAATACCATATTTTGGGGATTACAAATACAGATTTTGGATCAAGCCAAGGACCAGGAGGGGCTTCTTACAATTGGCGCTCAACGTGGCCAGAACGCGCGACCTTCTCAACACAACGACCACTAACCAAAATCACCTCTGGGCAACCCACTGGACTTTGTGTGACCAATTTAGAGGTAAGCAGAGCATTTTACGAATTATAGTGCTCAGAGTCAAGTAGCAAATAGGAATTTATTCATCAAGAATAGCAATGAGGCAAGCTCAGTCTTGGGGAGGGGGGCAGAACCAGGGATTAAATTCAGGCCCTTGTGCTTGCCAGGGAAGCACTTATTCCACTGAGCCATCTCCCCAGCCCCAAGATTAGTCTTTATCTGCAGAAAAGAATTTAGTTTATTGATTATAAAACTTAAAAGATGCAGGTATGAAGGTGCCATCTAAGTAAGTTTTTAGATTACTCCACGAAAGAGCTACACTGTATCTTTTTCCCAAAGCCAGTACACTGGATCTCAGAGTTTGGGACTGAATTAGGTAAAAGCTCTTATATGGCCAAAACTCAAAAAAGAAAAATTCACCCCTAAACTATAGCCACTTATATAACCTGGTGAAGGGAGCCATCTCATCCTTCCAATATAATAAATAGCCCAGAAAAAAATGGAGGTCAGCAACAGCTCACCTCCATTCTAATACCCTGACCCAGTGCTTATGAATAAGGTAATTCTAACTGAGGAAAGCCCTGATGGAACTATAGCCCTAATGGACCACCTAGTATTGCAGGCAGCCATTAGATAAAAATATTGTAGGCAATCAGGCCAGGCCCTCGAAGGAGACAGCACAGAAGATAAGATGCCTTACAACTGTGGGAGGGGCGGATGCTCCTGCTGGGAACCAGACCTAGAGACCTAAAGGCCAAACTAATGCTAAAAGAGTAGCACCTGGGATTGATATTTTAAATAGGTATCAATCACCTGGAAAGCCCCTGTGAGTCACTAGCCCAACCCCCAACAGGAAGAGACCCTGTCCCGTATTCATGCCCGCTTGCTACGTGACTTGCTTTCCCATTTGATACTGGATTTAATCAGTTTTACCTGAGCAATGGTGCTTATAATCCCATTGGTTGACCATAGTTTTGTCCCACCTTCTGCCCACCTAAGCCATTTCCTATTCTCTTCACCTTAGCCCCACGTGGTAAAAGTCCCTGGAAGAGACAGCTTCCCGGGGAACTACCCACTTGGGCCCCCCTCCTGTTCCTCTCTTGGACAGGCGCTTTCTTTCTCTCAATAAATATATTCTGCTCATAACCTCCGTTTGTTCCCAGAATTCATTCTTTGGTTTTAGAGAACACGAACTCGTCCAGGTCAGGTCGGGAGATCGTTTTTCCTTGTCATTTAGAGGTTCCCTATATGATTTGGAGGTCACCCACCCAAGATCATTTTTTCTCCCTGTATCACTAGGACAGGAATTGCCTAATGGCCTTCTAGAAAACAAGGAAGTCTTAAAAATGTAGAAAATCCTGTCACTGTTCTCCTTACTGCCCCTCCACTTCCTACAGTCCCTCCCTCCCACATACAAAACAATCGAGTTGGGGGCAAGCCTCCTTCCCCGCCCTTAAGGAAGCCAAAGTACAGAGAGGAGAGGTTGTGTGCACAGTGTGCTTCCTGTCCTTGAGGACACAGGTCCAGAGCACCCTGCTGGTAAGTGCAGCATCCACACAGCCTTTAACATTTTGCTTTTGAAGGAATTAAGGCAGAGTGTGTCAGATAATGGTGTCCAAGACCCTTACACACTTGGTTGCTTAGCTAACACAATTCAAGGCCTCCAAATGTCGCCAAGTGATGTGACCCATCTCGCTCACTCGCACGTGTCTATCATTGGCACAATTCCTACACTTTGAATCAATTGAAGACACTCATTTTGGAACAGGCACAGAGTAATCAACATCGTGGGCATGAAAATCTTAAAGCAGTTGCACAAGAAATGCTATCTGGCGCAGGACACGGTGACTTAAAGGCATGGCCCCACTCCTTTTCATGCAGTGCAAGGAACTGCTACTGCACGCATAGATTTCTGTATTAGAAGATGGCACACCTCATAAAATCCTTTACCCTAAGCGCTTGCCTGACACACTCAAGGGCCTGAGTTCAATCCCCAGTTCTGCCCAAAAAAAATCCTTTACCCAGATATCCAGGGCCCTAGCAAAACTTGCACCCAATTTGTAGCAAGGTTGCAAGAAGCTGTAAATAGGCAGATTTCGCACAATACTGCAGCTAGGATACTTATGCGTCCCTTAGCATATGAGAATGCCAGTGATAAATGTAGAAGAGCCTTAGCCTCAGTGCTTCACATGAACAATTTATGTGCTTTACATTCGGGCCACAATACTGGATCTACCGCCAGGCTTCTGCACTCACGACACAGGCTGTATCCCAACACTTTGTTGATACATTTGATATGGTTAAGTGTTTTAATTGTGGCAAGCAAGGATACCCACTGGCGCCGCCCACAGCCTATAAAGGTCCCCTCAGCGAATTTACCCGGTGCTCAGTGTCCATGTTGCATGAAAGGTTTTTACTGGGCCAAAGATTCTAAGTTTCTTAGAAATGACACCCTGTTGCCAAGAAACAAACCATGTACCCAAGCTGAGGGCCCCAGTAGTAATAACAAAACAAGGCTCAGTCAGTACTCCAAGGATTTGGACCCAGTTAAGCCAGTTCAAATCAGACAAAGGATGATCCCACTCCCAGAATGAGTACAAGGTGGGACCTTAGGTGTCTCACATGAAGAACCACTCAGAGTTCAAAATTAGATTTACCAGTGGCTTTTTGCCTTGATTTGTTGTGGGGGAAAGCCAAATTTAATTCCCACTGAAATTTCTACTCCTGTCCTTAAACCTCATGTGTGAACCTGGTAGGAATGATCCTTTAAGCAAGGAATTTGATTTTTCCCAGAGTATTTTCATTCCTAGACCTATTTGTAACATTAATTTTAATGGGAAATCTTTTACTGGACAGATGGATACAGGAGCTGATGTCACTATAATCAATAGCCAGTCTTGGCCATCTGCTTGGCCAACTAGACCCACCTCCACAACTCTGAAAGGCTTAGGATCTCATCAGTCTGTCTCCAGGAGTGTGCTGCCTCTTTCCTACATTGGTCTTGATGAGCGGGAAGGTATTATGGCACCATTTATCGCACCCATTCCAGTCAATCTATGGTGCATAGACCTCCTAAAAGAATGCGACACTCATTCACTTCAGAGCCTCAGAATTGTATGTTACCAAATAGCAGGATGATGGCTAAGATGGATTAGCAAGAAAGCAAAGGTTTAGCTAAAAACTTGCAGGGCTGTACTCTTACAGTTCTGCTCTTAATTAAGCAAAAACATATAAAATTGGATTTATAATGAAGGCCATTTGCATGCATATGAAAAGGATTCTATCAACACTAGTAAGAGAACAACTGCAACTGAGTCATCTCAAACCTACTTCATTGAAACTATCTTTAGAATTGCTGGGAGCTGTATTAAGTAGAGCTGCTACATTCTTTCTTGATCTTATTAGATCTCTAATCTCCCAGGTTTGTTGTCATCAGCTAATTATACAGATGCTACTGTAAATCTGGCTTTCATTTTTATAAGGCAAGACAACCCCATAAATTTGTTTCTCAAAATTCTAAGCCTTTGCAAAAGGAATGTAAAATTATCAGAGCACAAACTAGACAAAACACGATGTTGTGTCCTGCTTGTCAGCTCATTCCTGGGCCTATTCCTCAACAGAGCTACAATCCCAGAGGTCTTAGTGTTGTAGGCAGCTGAGTTAGATAGAAATATTTTAGACAGTCAGGCAGGACCAGACCCTCAAAAGAGATAACACAGAAGTCCAGATATTTTGCAACTATGGGAGGGATAGATGCGCCCGCTGTGGGCCAGACCTAAAGACCAAAGATCAAACAAATATGGACCTCCCTAAAAATTGGCATCTGAGATTGATCATCACCCTGAGGGAGCCAGCAGAATTTTTAATCCGACTACTACTGGATGGCTACCTCATAAAATCCTGTTCTACATTCCTGCCGCTTACTGTGTGACTCACTTCCCATTTGGTCCTGAACTTAATTTTACCTGAGCAATGGTGCTTGTAATCCCATTGGGTGACCATAATTTTGTCCCATCCCACATCTACCTAAGCGAGTTCCCATGTTCTTCACCACCTTAGACCTGCCTCACCGCCTGGTTTTACTCTGTAAAATTCCCTAGAAGAGACAGCTTCCCGAGGACAACCCGCTCAGACCCCCCCCCCCCAGTCCCTCTCGCAGACAGGTGCTTTCTTTCCCTCAATAAATATATTCTGCCCATAAGCTCCATTTGTTCCTAGAATTCATTCTTTGGTTTTGGAGAACGCGAACTCGTGCGGGTCAGGTCGGGAGATCAGTTTTCCCTGCATCAGTAGCACCAACTGGTCATGGCAAATGTCATTACCCATATGTCCTCTTTAACATACATACATATTTTCATGCTTTTCTAGCCATGTGCTCACACATGCCCCGTGCTGTCATACAGGTAAACAAATCAACATGTCTTATAACGTTGCCTATCAGCCTTTGCTAACTTGCTGTTACAAACACTAAAACCTGATATTGGTCCAGCTGTAATTACATTAGTAAAAATTTTCAGTTTTCTTGATAACTGGAAGATATCAAGGGACCCCTCTGATCCCCAAGGTCAAATAATAATCAAACACACTTGTCTTAAACTAAAAAATCAATTTGTCAAACGAAAGAAGGAACAGAGTAGAAACTTTGCTACATATATTTTAACTGTTCTGAATCTGGCTTGGTGTGACCTCCCAGCAGGTGTCTGGAATGGTGTGGTGTCTACTTGAAACTGGGGCCGAGGGTGTGCTTATATTTCCACAGAAAATTGAGAGACATTATGACCATCAGAGCTGTTCCATGGCTGGAATCCCACACACCCAGCTCTCTGCTGAGACCTCTAACAATGAAGCAACAGCACATCATCCACCTTCCTGAGAGGGCCTGCAGCAGACTGTTCGTGAGGCTTGCCACCTAGTAAACAGCCGGGGTTAGAGTCATTCACCTGATAATAGTCTCCTTGCAATGCCTAACCTTATAGCAGCTTCTCTGTGTACTCCTGTGGTTCAAGGAGAAGTGTATTGGGCCTACATACCTAACGCATCCTGGCTTAGACCTCTTGCATGGATGGACAGGCCCCCATAGGTTTTCCATTCTACAAAAAAAAAAAAAAAAAATTATAATATATATAAATAAAATTCTGCCTGGCCTACAAATTTTATTGCATTCACATGAACAGACTAAGTTTAATGTTACATCTTATTTTGTATGTCTTCCTTGGTGTGTATCCCATCCACAGCAAGATGCTAGCCTTTACATATCAGCTGCAGATCAGACTTGGGAAGTACAACTATTTAAAGGACTATTTGTCTTATTTACCTTAAATTCTATTCCCTTGGATGGTAATCTTGTAGGAGATTTTAAACCTACCATTCCTGCCTATAGTCCAGAAGCTCATGCCCCGCATCTCAGGGAAGGTGACTTGGGCCCCTGCCAGACCTGCAGGGATCCATACCATGGATGGGCTATATGTAACTTTAATTGTTACCTTGTGGACTGGTCCCCCAGAGGATTCCCTCTAAGGAACAATCGAGACTGGCATGAGAGTTCCCCTTCAGGCTCTCCTGACCATCATGACCTCAGAGGCCTCATCCAGTGCTACATGGTCGGGTAGGGACCTCAATCCTCCCATCTCCAGACTCATTTTCAAAGAGAAAACTGAGTCCATACAACATACTTTAAGGAATCTAGTCCTATCTTTTCATGGTGGACTCCTGCAGACTGGGCATCTGCAGCTGATAGTTGGAGGAAAAGTCAAAGTGGTATTACAAGGACATAGATATATAAAAGTAAATGTGCCTAGCACACATATATTTACTGGGATTACAGGCGCGTGCCAATGGGCACCACATTGCCATCTCAGTGTGCCCCAGGGGCAGGGCAGGCACAGCATGCTGGGATCAGACCCCTGCCATTGCATCTGCCTAAGCACTTGCTTTAATCCACTGAGCTTTTGGCCGGCCCTAACTCATTTGGTATGAACTGCTCACTTTATAGACAGCTGAACAAGAATTTCTGGTGACAGTGGAAAAATTTAGTGAAATATTAATAAAAAGTTAAAAACCCAAGTGAGCATTCAAGAAACCCATTCAAGATCACCCATTTTGGATGGGAGATCAATTTAAAAGTTTACAATTACAACAAGGCCTAAAATGTCACTATAATAAGACTGGTTTTTGTATCACTCCATTACCCTATAGCAAAAGTTTTCATCCTTGGGGACTAATCAAGAAACATATACAAGGAGCTATCCATCAAAATATTACTTTAGGGGGGCCGGGGAGATGGCCTAGTGGAATAAGTGCTTTCCTGTCAAGCGCAAGGGCCTGAGTTCAATCCCCGGTTCCGCCAAAACAAAAAAATAAATATTACTTTGGATATAGATGCTTTTCAGAGAAAGGTATTGTTGACGTCACAGCAGACAGCCACTTTATAAATTTGCTGATGCAATAGAACAATTGAATCATTTGCATATCTCAAAGCTCACCTTTGGTTTTATATTGGAATTGGTGTACTCATTCTCTTGTTTATAATCCTTCTCATTAAAATGTGTTACAGGGGCTGGGGAGATGGCTCAGTGGAATAAGCAGTGCCCTGGCAAGCGCAAGGGTCTGAGTTCAATCCCCGGTTCCACAAATAAATAAATAAATAAGTGTTACAGAGGATTCAGCCAGACAACAGCTAGGGGCATTGCAGCCATGACTAACACTGCTCCAGCTTCTTCAAAACAAAGAAGGGGGAACTGTGGAGGACCACCTGGGCAGCTCTCCTTGAAAGAGCGGTTGTCACCACTTTGGCTGGGCCCGACCTATTGCCTCATATTGATAGGTACAGAGCTGGCTAGGACTTCTCTATCCTTTCAGTTGGCCTTAACCAATGCATACTGATCTAGCCGAGGTGCTGGTGGTGGTCTCTGAAGACGGCACAGGCACATGTGTTTCCCTGATAACCCTCACCTGCTGCTCTTTGCTATGAACCAGGTGGAGACAGGATGAAGAGCCAGTGCTCCACACTGTCGGCTGGGTCAAGCCTTGAGACAGAGGCTGTGACTTCCTGGGGCTTGAAAGATTACACATCAGAGCTGAAGCACCGGACCCCTAAACATTAGACACTATCTCAATAGTTTGATGCAAATTACTTTTTCTGCATATCCTTCTCTCTGCATGACAGGTAAATGCAGGCCACCTACCTACCTAGTTCACAGTACTCAGCTACTTCCTGCAATTCTCAGTCAGTCATTCTCAAGCCATGCCTCCTTCCCAACTAAATAAAACCCAGGTCAGTCCTGGACCAGCCCTTTTGTTCTGGAAAGCCATCTGTGTGGCTGGACTTAGGACCCCTTGGCTCCCCATAATCATAAATATGCTTTAGTGTCTTTATTTTTGCCTTGTGTT
>NW_004524599.1:19522669-19527674 GCF_000260255.1 Octodon degus
GGAGAAGCTATGGACACCTTTCTCTTACTACAAAGAGAAACACTGAAAGATTTAGGCAGAGAATCTTGTCATATTTTTTTTTAAATTCACAAATAAAACTAGACCTTATTCAAGTAGTGTTTGCATCATTTAAACCAAGAGTCCTGAAAATAAGGATCACATAAGATACACAATTTTTGAAACTTTTATGAATCATGCAAATATATATACACACACACACATCTGTCTGTTATTTTTCTCTCATTGCTGGGACAACCTATCCAACACCCAGATTTAAGGAAGGAAAGATTTAGTTAGTTCACAGTTTGTGGAGCTTTCAGTCCGCACTTGGCTGGCTCCAAGGCAGGGTGGCACATGACAGAGGGCGACAGTTAACGGCGGCAAAAAACAGTAAAACAGCAAGAGCCAAAAGGGAGGAGCAGTGGCCGAGAGAAGACTGCTGTCCCTCCTTTATACTATATTCAAGCTATCTGCTCCAGGACGGGGCACTCACCTCCATAACCCCAGCGTTGAATCATGAATCAACCTCTGGACGGCTGCCTATGACTGCACGAGGCTTTGGCACAACTAGACATAAGCCGTGACACTTTCTCTGTGCATTGGTTGTAAGAAACCACTGCAAACTTACATGTAATCTGTGAAAAAGTTTAGACCTCATGGTTTCTAGGCCAGAGAAGACTCTGACTCTACAAGGCCAACTCCCTGCCCCATGTCTAGGCCTCAAACTGGTCCCGAGTAAGTAGACTTGAGACCCCTGACAGCCCTTGGAATAATAAAGAGGAAAATACAAGAATTTCCTAAGTAAATTGCTGGTATCAAAAACTAGCCCTATTACACTAACAGCACAATTGTTAAACTACATTTTTTTATGTTTAGTTGTTTTTCTCCGAATCCCTTCAGGGCAGGTTTGGCTGGCTTGAGTAGTGGGGCTCGAGAACCACAGCAACCGGAGCCTCACTGCTTTGTTGAAACAGCCACTTAAAGAACTGAGCTAGGGGGCAGGCCCCCTACATTTTTTAAATCAGTGCATTTTATCCTCTGCCTAAAAACGTTTTGAATTCATAACATCAGAGAACTAGCAAGTGTGTTCTGGGGTCGGCGAGCTGGTTGGATCTGTCACCTGTGACTTGGCATTTGCTGTTTCTTGTATGTGTGGGCAACTTCTCCCTGAATAATTCCCATCACTTCAGTTTTCAAACAACCCCCTCCCCGGGGGATCGTCCCCTATACCAGCGTCCTGTCCTGCCTCACCATCTGATCCTGTCCCATTTACTGAGTCGGGTTTCAAGTTCCACGGCGATGTGTGCGTTGAAAACGCAGCAGCCTCGATTCTCTGAGCGCGGCTTGCCGGGCCTTGAGCGCTGCGCGCCCACCCACCAGCCTCGCTCGCGGCCTTTATGTCCTCAGTCCACTTCCACCCCATGGCTCGGACTTTGGCAGTTTCAGACTTGATGGTAAAATCACCAAAACTCCTCGTTCACGACGTCATGAGTGGACGACTCACTCCTGCTGGAGACCTTAGCCGCCTCAGCAGCTGCTTCTTTAAGTCAAGGACGTTCACCTTTTACGTTCCAAGGAAAGCCGCGGCCTCACTGCCCCTCGCGGCTCCCAGGTGGTGGGTGCACGGGAAACCTGCGTCCCAGGGGCGTGAGCCCGGCGCCTTCAGTGGCTGCAGGTGGACCCAGCTCAGGATCCCGGTTAGGGTGCGTAGGGGAGTGGATGGTTGCCAGGTGCAGGTGTGCTAGCAGGAGTTTAAACGCCAAAGAAAAGCAAGCCGCACCCAAGGGTGTGTGTGCAAGGAATGAGCCGGGCCAGACCCCAGGCTGCCTTCCTGCCTGCAGCTCGGGCTCCGGCCCTCATCCAGGAGCATCGCGGGGCGTGGCTGCTCGCTGCAGGAGACCAAAACCCCAGGCCAGACACCCAGGAGTGCAGAGAAAGAGCGCCACAGCGCAGGCGCAAGAGAAGACTTGCAGCCGCGGAGGGTGTTTCCGCCGGCGCGCTGTGCTCCGCGGTGCCACTCTAGCACCCGCGTTAGTCCCAGTGGCTAGCTCCTTGGGGAGCTGCCGAAGCAGGCGCGGGCTTCTCCTCCGGGCCTGAGACTACAACAAACTTTGCTGACCTTGCCGGTCAGTGACTGAACTGCCAAACCACAGCTGGCAACGTGAAGAAATGTGCAGACTCTGGCCTGAGGGGGAAGGGGGGCGCTGGGAGGCGAAGGTCAGGCCCCCAGACAGATACACGGAAGCCCCAGGGGATCAGGGGGAAAATGCAACCCGAACTGCTTGGCCCGTACAGTGAGGCGCAGCTTTTGTCTTCTTTTGAATATGTTTGTCCCTGGCTGGTTGAACGCGTGGGACAAAGTCCTGCAAATAAGGAGGCTAGTGCAGTGACACTTACGGTGACAGCAAGGCCAGGTCACAGGAGACGATAAACTGTTGATGAAGGGCTGCGCTCGTCTGTGCATTTCGTAAAAATGCGTACTTTCCTATAAACTCCGACAGGGCTGGTTGCGGCAGCTGGAAGTTCGAGACAGGCGCTGGGCTAGCAAAGCGGCGACTCTTGCGGTGGCTCCGCCCCGTAGGCGGGGCGGCTCTGCGACTGCCCACTGGGGTTCTGTCCTCCCTCGGGCCTCGCGTAGGAACGAGGAGGACCGTAGAGTCGCTGGCCTTGCGTGGGCTCAGCCCAGCCGAAGCTGCGGGTTTTTAAAAGACCATCCACGTTACCACTGATGTAGGTGTGGAATAAAATACAAGCGCAAAAAATCAAAGCGTCAACTTGGCACTGATACGATCATAGGACAGTGCACAACCAGCCAGCTGAACGAGCTGGCTTGGGGAAGGGGCAAGTGGTGGCGGAACAGGAAGGAACAATCTGGAGTACTGTGAGGACAAGTAGGTCACAGGCGAGCTAGACAGGAGGGCCCACTCCCAAGGTCAGGAATGGAGAACTCCTAGGGGTCCCCGGGCACCTGCCTCCTCCCCTCTGAGTCCCACCGAGCAGCGCAGGGCTCCAGGCCCGGATCTTGCAGGAGCGGCGCTGCTGCCTTTTTCTTTTCCCCTTACAGAACCTGCACCCGGCCGGGAGTTTTTGTGGCTCTGCTGGCGGCTCCACGTCTGCGGCGGCCGAAGCCGGAACTGCAGGCAAAGTGCTAGCTGTGCCTAGCGAGCCCTCGAGGGGGAGCCGGTCAGCAGAGTGGAGTCCCACGCCCTCCGCTTGAAGACCAATTTTAAGCCTTGCATTGAAGAAGTGTTTTGTTTTCAATGGTGGAGAGTCTGCTTTGGTACAAATTTGGAAAAGTAAATGTAATTTCTTTATAGCAAAATAAAATAAACCCCTGGCAAACGGCTGCTTTTCATATAAAAATGATATATATGATATAATGGGAGAGGAGGTTAGGAGGGGCCCTGTGGCTTAGCTGGTCAAAGCGCCTGTCTAGTAAACAGGAGATCCTGGGTTCGAATCCCAGCGGGGCCTTCACCTTTCTGTTTTTCTCCCATCCAAGTACTAACCAAGCCCGACCCCGCTTAGCTTTCAGTCTGAAGCTAACGTTTTAGGCAAAGTGCCAGATTTCGACTATCAAAGTCATGCGAGCAGTTCATATGCCATTTGCTTGGCGCCTGATTCATTTTTATTTTTCTGAACAAGAAAGGAGGTGCTGGTGGAATTTGAGTCTCAACCAATCTGGGTTTGTTTGTTTGTTGTTTGTTTAATTGTCTGTAGTATTCATAGTACAACATACAACCATTCTGGTTTTCAACAACCCTCAGAACTGTCTGCTCCACCTCCACACCTGAGAGTGGGGGATGGGGCAGGTATTTAAGCACTGCTCCCCCACCGGAGCTGAGTGGCCTTACTCTTAAGGGCCTGAGCAGGCTCCGAGAGGCCCTGGCTCTGGGCTTCTGCCTGGCCTACAGTTAGGTCCTGGACGCCACCACCACACTGTCCCCCCCTGGCCTGGCCTACAGTTAGGTCCTGGAGGCCTCCGCCACACTGTCCGCCCTGTCAGAGGCCTGGTCACTTCGATGTTTCCTGCAAGAAGGCGGACTCTGGTTCAGTGAGTGCAGAGGGCTCTCCTTCTCTGCCTGCACAAAGTTCACAAGGATGCTCCTGTCCTTACCTCGGTTAGGCGGGCCCTAAGGTCCTGCCTGGAATACTACATGGAAGGCAAACCCTGAGCTGGGCTGCACTGCAGCCGAGGGATGCTCGGCAGTCTCAGGAGCTGAGGCCCAAGCCACGCACACATCCATGCTCCAGCAGCGAGGAGCCTGGGAAGGGAGGGCGAGGTCGCGAAGGCCCGCTCGGTCTGGCTGGACCACAGGGCCGCGGCGCGACTTACTGCTTACTTTGAACGTGACCTACTCTAGGCCAAGGGTTGCAGCAGGTCACCACTGGTCTGCAGGGCATCCTTACCTACACTCTCCAGGCGCTACCTCCCTCCTCGGCAGCCCCCTCGGGCGTTCGAGTGGGCACACACTGGGTCTGCAAGGTCTCCTATTTCTCTGTCCTGTGCCTGTGCTGAGAACTGTTCTTCCCTCCCGCATTTTAACACTGTGTTCCTCTCCCCCCTTCAGAGAGACAGCAAGCCGAGCTGCCCTTTCCACTCCACATGGAAACTGATAGATTCTGGCCCTAGTATGAATTGCTGAATTATTATGGCGGTCATCCTATATGTCTGAAGCCCTTAAAACAACAGTTCATCTTCCCAGAGACCACCTCCCCTCTCCTTCTCCAACTCAGCCCAGGGTGCACTTTCCTTTCACCTTTCCCGCCACCTCAGGGAAGGCCCCAGTCAGCTCCTCAGGTACATCTAAACATCCCCCTCAAAGCCCACCCTAGCAAAAGGCTATGAAAGCCTCTGCCTCCCTTTGTTCCAATCCAGAGAATTCCTTATCTTCCCAAACTCTCTCCGTGTCCTCCAAGATAATGAAGCCCCTTTCTCTTTAGAATAAAGCCCCTTTCTCTTTTTCCTTCTGCCTGTTTCTCTGCTGCGACACCATCAAAACCT